>NW_026604861.1:0-4766 GCF_024763615.1 Phlebotomus papatasi
GAGGACTCATAAAATAAACTATCCTGTGAAAGTTAACCTTGTTTTTTTTTGAAAATTTGAGGTATAAATGATAAATGCAAGGAGATTAGAGGAACACTGAGGGAAATCCGAAAAAGTTAAAATAACATTCCGGAAATGTTTATTTTACCCTGCAGTATTGATACGAAATAAGTGTAAATAATATGCCTTTTAGGTATAATAGAGGTTAAAGTTACCCTTTTCATGTTAATTTTACCCTTAAAAGGTGTAAAATTAACATTAAAAAATGTTGATATATTTTTACACCTAAAAAGGGTTAAAGTTTTGAGGAAAAAAGTTAATCGCACTCTCTTTTTTTCTCAGTGAAGTAATAAAAGAACACAACAGAACTGTGGAGAAAATCCTCTGTCATCCAAGAGTCGACAAAAAATACCAGAACTTTGCAAAACAAACACGTACCTTAATTAAGAGAGAATTCTGGTTCAGGAAGCCGGTATCGAGAGCCAAAACTCGAACAAAGAAAAATTTTTTTACCTCATTTTTTGAAAGCTTAGTGAACCCAAAGAAGTGACAGTTACGCAATTCAGTGGTTTCAAATGATATTGTTATCAGCTCAAATTATTTAGTGGCAAATCCAATTTTAACCAATCCAAATGATTTGTTTGCAGCATAAAATATTACATTTTGGCCAGTTAGAAGACTGAATCTTTAGAAAACTGGGTCTGAATTAAATACTTAAGATGTAAGATGGTTGTAAGAATACCGAAAAACTCTTTATTTAACTTTTGGAAAAACAAACTAAAACTTTGAGAGCTTAGGATACTTTGAAGCTAATCACAGAATGCAATTAAATTTTTAATTACATGTGGATAATTCTTTAATTTCACTTTTAAACTTTCTAATCCTATTAGCAGACGAAAATAATTTAGCATTGAACTGCAAAACATTTGGGTGGTATTTGTCTATAAGTATTTTAAATTTAATCAATTAAGAATTTTTAAATAGCATTAAGGAGAATAAGTAAATTTTAAAATTATGAACCATCATTTATAATGCTCTACGGAGAATTTTGATTATTTAGTGATAAGAATTGATTATTTAAATAATGGAATTAATGCAAAAAAAGTAATAGGGGAAGGCTTTCAGGCTTCGCAGACACATATTTCTTCCTAATTTTCATAGCCAGTATTAGGGGAAATGTGCCAAATTTCGGCCAGCTTCTAATTTCGGCCACTTTGAGTGTAATTTCGGCCATGCAAATAAATTAATTAAAATTATGTATGTAATCTTCGAATAGTCAATGAATTCATTTTGCTTTTAAATATTTATTCATTTTAGGATGTATTAACACAAGGACCGTTGAATTTTAGGTATAATATGAATTTAAATTGCATTGTAAAACTCAGTGTGGAAAGAGTGTTACAAAAAATGTGACAGATCGATTGTGTTTCTAGCAGTCTTCTGATTTGTGGTGAAAAGCAAAAGGTTTTCCTTCGGTGTTTTCATGAAAATTGATTAGTTTTCATTAAAGATTGTTTCTGTTTATATTAATAATGAATCAATCTTTCAATTTCGGGTAAATTTTCCCAGCTGGATCCTGTATTTCGCGTAAAAAAAATATACTTTGTGAGCGTCTCTCCGGTGAGGTAGTGTTGCCTATTCCGGCAATATCTTTTGCTTTCCTAAATTTCTTATTCATTTTTTTTTGTTTTTCTTTTAATTTCTGAGTTCTACAATGTCCAGAGAAAAAAAATCATCGCTTCTATGAAAAAGATGATATTGGAAGAGTTCAGGAAGGGCAAATTGCTACGGGAATCTGCGCGTAAATTTGAGATGCTACTCTTCAGGTCTTCAGGACAAATTACACGGAAGATCTCAGGGCTTCTGGGTCATATAAACGTATTAAACTAAATATTAAACTCGTTCCGTTTGACGTTTTGAAATTTTCTATCCCTTCCGTCACAAAAGGTGGTCAGAAAAAAAGGTGGGCGGTATTTCACTGAAAGTGGCCGGAATACTACCCAATGCAATGTCCATATTATTATTATTAATTTTTCAATATTTCAGGAAGTGATTTAAAGAAAATAAAGATGATAAACTAGTTTTCAAGGTTCCACTCAACCTTCCCGAAAAGGAAGTAACAAAAAATATCACTATGAATTAAAAATATTGCATTTCAAACTTAGAACTTCGGTGCTTATATGCAACTATGCCGAAATTTGGTACACTTACCCTATTTCCTGTAAAAATAGGTCAGATTCATTAAACAAATATGGGAAAAATATGAATTTTTCGAAGGCAGAGTATGTCTGAGGCCGGAAAGCCTTCCCCTATCTGTTTCCAGAAAATTATCCGGGTAAATAAAAATAAAATTCCAAGAAATTGCCAACCTTCTCAAAGTTTCTGGTATGCTTTTAAATAATTCCTTATCAACTCTACGATATTTACCAAAAAAAATTACTATTTTATTGACCAAGTATATTCTAAAGCCTATCTTGATTATAAATAAATACAACACTATACATGAAATTGTATATGCACCAGTAGATCCAAAAAGTTTGGATGAATCTCTTTAAATAAAAAGAAGAGAAAATCTTGTGGAAAAATAACATTTTGTGAAAATGAAGTTTAGACAAGCATAAGAGAATCTTTGTGTGGTGGTTTTACTTCCTTTTCTGACACTTTAATATTAAATCAAAGTGGAGGAGGAAAAGGTGGGAAAAAAATTGTTGAGATTTGTTGATAGAAATCTTCAATTAAAATTTTCTTGTTTAAGAATCCTTGGTGAAATTGTGTTTATCTTTGTGGGTTGGTATAAGGAATTTTGGGTTTAAGTTGAATTCTTATGGGGAGACAGTGAGGTAGTTCATTATTCGGTTAATGTATGGTTCACTGATTTTTCAAACATGATATTTTGGATGGGATTGGAAGAATAAAAAAACAGTTGGGGCTAATGAGCTCAATTGCCTGTCCTTCAATCACCTTTCACCTTCGCAATGTGGGCCTTATTTATAGGGATTTCGGTGCTGTATGTCGATGCGTGGTGCAAAAAGGTGATATTTTGGCCCCAAAATTGGGGGAAGGGAGCGGGCTGATATTAGAAAATCGCATGAAAATGTTAGAAAAAATAAACGCTTGATTGGCACCTTCTCGGGGGCCTGAAGCTCAAGGAATTGATTTATTAAAGACTAGATAGGTTTCCATGGTGAATTTGGCATGTTGTTTATAATAATATCAGTCATGAGAATGAATTTCCACTATATACATATTAAAATAATTACCCAGAGGCAGGCATAGCCTAAGAGGATATTATTTTATGATATGAAAATACAGAAAACAAGAGAATCCTTGTTATAGGATATGCAACAACAACAACAAAAAAAACATAAAAATGCAGAAGGACAGAAATTTTGTAAATTGTTAAATAAACCATGTATGTCTTGTATTATTTCCATATTTTGAACATACAATATTTAACAATATAGAAATTGCAGCCTGAAATCTGCAGTAAGTGTATATAATTCTGAGGTCTTGCGCAATAGCTGTGCTGGGAATGCTGATGTACAGGGGACCAGTAAATACGAGACAAATATCAACTGAATTTTCCGTCTTCCTTTTGTCAACAAAGTAAACAATACCCATATTAATAATTCATTTAATACCATGTTGAAGCATAAATCATATATTAAAAGGAAATTAAAATCTAATATTTCTCAATGAAGTACAACTTGCTCCTGTTCACTATGTGTAATATATTATTCATGCTCATCAGAGGCAAACTTCAATGGAATTTGCTTTCTCCCAAAAACTATAGCAAATGTTAAATATTTGCTCAACTTATAAAGTGATTTTCCAACAAGTAATTTTCTCTTTTTTCAACATCCTCTCGCCACATAAAAAAAAGCACCATTTACCAATTTTCACTCAAAAAGCTCCCCCGCTTTCATGCATTATGCAAATTATTATCCCCCTTTACATTCACCTTCTGCTGAATAATTAATACAATTTTTGGACATAAAAATAATTGAAATGAAGTGAGAATGAGAGCATTAAAGGTATATTACCAAAAATTTTTGGCCAAAAAAGCTCTCAAAGAAAATTTTTAGGAGTGGAAAGAGCACATGTGGTATACGTATTAAGCCATCCCAGAAGTGGAGCTTTCTCTCTTTTGGAGAAAAGAGTTGCAGGATGAAAAGTGAGAGTAGAAAAGTTTTGCCATTTTTGCACCAACAACGCTATTATTTGGGATGTTCGTCACACTTAGGGCAATGTTCTGGGGAGTATCACACCTTAAATAAATACAAAATTATATTGTACGGCAAAGGGTTGATACCCTCAACTTTAATTAGGAAAAATACAGGAGGAATCTCCCAAAATAGTCATACAATATATTCCAGTGGGGATACACCAAAAGAGGAAAGAGCGTAGAAAACTACTTAGAAAGAAACTCCATTCTACAATAGTTCTAACCCCAAAGGATTACATGAATTTATCAGAAAGAATTTTAAAGAGTTGGCTTTAAAGTTTACTCAATGGGATTTAAATTGATTAAAAAAGGTTTCTGTGAGATTGTGTTGTATCTCGTACCATTGGAAAAACGTCTAATTAGCTCACATTTGAGGGAACCGAGGCAGAATTAGCCAGACGTAGGTTTAAAACAATTATGCCTTATAGTTTTGCACTAAAATAGGGGGAAGTGGGGCACCTTTGAATTAGGGCACCTTTAAACCTATTATTACTATTATTATTATTACAATTATTATTATTAAAACGAATAAGTCACAAAG
>NW_026604862.1:0-4727 GCF_024763615.1 Phlebotomus papatasi
ATAACGCTTCCAAACTGTATAGGAAACTTCTGAATACGAAAGTTCTAAAAATTTGTAAAAAATCCAAGTTCAGAGGAAAAATAACATTAAAAAATGAGTGTAATGTGTAAATTTAAATGCAAAAGTTAAAAATGACGTCATCGTATTCCGGGATGGGAGGGGGGGTGTAGAGGTGTGGGGGGCGCGGGTGTCCTGTACAATTGGTATGTGCATTTTGTCCGAGATGAAATGCGACCTAGTCAGATCGGGCCCAAATTTTGGATCTACACGTTTTTGACACTCACAGATCAGGAATATCATGTGCAATAAAAACCGATTTTTCCTGGACTCCGCAGAACAGGTGTGAAACATGTCCATGCAAAAGGAAAATCTCCAATTTAATTTTTCGCAATGATGCTTTTCCAGGAAATTATTTCGCAATGTTACATTTATTTGGGCATAAAATTAAATTTTTGTTACTTTTCAACAAAAAGATTTTCACTGATCGCAAAAATATGCATTTTGATCAGCGTCATCATGACATGTTTAAACATGTCTGTCCAGTGGAAAAATCTCAAGTATCATTTTTTCGCGGGTGATACTTCTTCAAGAAACCATTTCACAATTTTACATTTTCTATGAGGTGTTCTGTTTTCTCATGGTGCAACCTAAAAACATACATGATGCATAAAAAAAGTCGCGATCGCAAAAATGCATTTTGTCAGTATCGTCACGACATGTTTGAGACATGTCCAATTGAATATGAAGAGGGAAAATCTCAAACTTCATTTTTGTTTGTTGTGGTTTTTCATAAAGTAATTTTGTAGCAATTAATCTGTTCTAAAGACATTTTCATGTGACAAAAATTTGATTGTGTAAGTGTAAATTTATTTTTGCAACTACATCTATCATAATTTTTCGGTAAAGAGATTTAAATGCATTTTTTCGTTCCACGATCTTCATCTGCATATTTGCTATTTTTTCTTCACATGTGCAAGTTTGAGGGTAATTCAATACTTTTTTCCCTTTATTGTGAAATTATTGAGGTAGAGATATTTGCATGTGACAATATATGTATGTGTGTGTATGTGTAAAATTATTTCGTCAAGTGCAATAATCATAATTTTCTATGCACTTGAAAATCTATTTAAGATGATGTTGCAGTGAAAATCGATCAAAATATTCTGGACAGTCTTCTCGAGTGGTCATTTATTTTTCTACAAATCAGTGGACATTTATTGTGATAAAATTTCTATTATTATTATTTCTTCTTGCGCGGAATTAGAGATAAAAAAAATTATAAGAGCAAAAATGAGTTTTAATGGTTGTGAAAATTATAATCAAGAAATTGGCTCTTTGATTTTTAAAATGAAATCGGTCCCGGAATTAATTAATTTTGCATTGGATGGGAAATCGGTGGTGGATCTCCTGCATCTTCTTGAGGAAGATGGAGGTGCAATTCTTTTTGTTGGAATCATCCATAAACTTAAAGAATTGTTGAATAGTGGTGTAATATTAAGTGATAAGGATAAAAATATTCTTCTTAAACATACTAAGATGCAGAATATTGAACCCTCTCTGGTGGATAGGGTCTATAACCTTCTGTTAGACGGCAAACGCAATATGAACAATGAGCCTCCACTAAAAAAGAGAAAAATTGAGGATGTTGCGATCCCAAGTTGTTCTGGGACCATCGCAAATGATACTCCGTGTGATGTGATTAACTTATATGATTCGATAGATGAAATAATTACACAAGATAAAAATCGTACCAATGAAGGCCAATCTATCATTCAAACTGGTGATGGTCAAAATGTTGTTCCTGTAAATGATGAAATTGATGATACTGAGGGTGAACAAGAACATTCTCTACTGAAGATCATCAGCAAAATGAAAAAGCACAATGCCTTTTTCAAGATGACGGAGGTTACAATCAATTTTCGACTAAACAAACCTAAAAATACCACAGTCGAAAACTGGATGCAAATGGGATTTGATTCCGTGATTAAGGAGATTCAAAAGTTGTCCAAATCAGATGCTGATCGTGTGATACTCAAGGTAGATATTATACATTATTTTTAGTAGATACTTTAATATGTTCTTATCGTATAAGATACTAAAATTAATTATATGTCATATTTTTTCAGATATTCGTCACAGAGGAGCCCACTGAAAAGGCCCTTTTCATCGGTATGAGACTATTGTCTGCTCTTACCAGTGAAATAATTCTTGAATATATGGAAAAGGTATGTTTTACAATCTTTCACAAAATTTTTAAAAAGTGTTCAATTTTCACTAATGTTTTTTTTTGTAATTTCAATTCCAGATTCACCAGAGCACTGAAATGTTTCACTCATCCGAAGTTATGCAAGTGCGAGCATTTCTTTTCCATCCAATGGAAGGGAGGGGAAGACATTATTATCCTGACGGGATGGTGACATCTAACATTCGGCATTTTAAAAATAAGAGTGCTGTAGATTTTAACTGCCAGAGTAATTGTCTTCCAATATCATTATTAGTGGGTGAGTACCTTTTTACTGATAAAGTTGAAGCCGGCAAGAGAATCTATCGTTATCAACAATCAAATAACGCTCTCAAAACGGATGCAGAAGCATTTATCCTCAGTCTCGGAATGTCAATATCTCCCGATGGAAAATATAATTTTGAATTAATCCATAAATTTGTTCAAAAAAGAAAATATTCACTGAGAGTGAGGGTTTATAATAAATTAAATTATTATAAAAGTGTATTACTATCTACAAAGAAAACTCAAGAAAATATTAATAGAGTCATTAATCTGTTTTATTCCGATACTGAGAAGCATTTCTTCTGCATTAAGAATGTGAAAGGGTTCTTTAACTTTAAACATCAGTGTAATTTTTGCGAGCGTTTATTTAACAAGTCTCATGTATGCATGGAAAAGTGCAAATATTGCGGAAACAATCCTCCATGCCTCAACACCCCTCAAATGATTGATTGCTTAAATTGCAATCGTAGATTCCTAGGAGAATCCTGCCTCAAATTTCATGCTGAAAATGGCACATGTAACCAAATTAAAATGTGCAAGAATTGCGATAAAGTATATAAAAGTTATGAAGACCATCATTGTTTTACAACACTTTGCAATATTTGCTATAAACGAGTCGTCAGCCCTCATTATTGCTTTATTCAACCTTTCAAAAAGGATGCTCCTAGACAATTTTCAATAATTTTTTACGATTTTGAATGTGAGCTTGTAGAGAAAGAGGATGGGTATTCTGACCATATTCCTAATTTATGTGTAGCTCATGAGGTTTGTTATTTATGTGCAAAATCTGCAGAGTCTGATCCCAGTTGTCCGAATTGTAACCCATCTGTCCAAATTTTCGAAAATGATAATTCCGGGTCGTGTGTTAAAAAATTTGTTGATTATGCTCTAAAATTTAGACCTTTTCCTTCAGCAATAATTGCTCACAATGCTAAAAGCTATGATGGACTATGATGGAAGATCAGGAATATTACATTTTTAGATTCATTAAGCTTCATCCCTTTCGCACTGTCTAAATTTAGTGCAAGTTTCGGGCTTCATGATTGTGAAAAGGGTGAATATCCATATAAATTTAATACTTCGGCTAATATGAACTATGTTGGGAAATATCCCCCGCGAGAAATGTATGCAATCGAGTCGATGTCATCAAATCGGTATGAAAAGTTCCTCGCATGGTATGAATTGAATAAAAACAAAACTTTCGATAATCGGGCAGAATTGATTCACTATTGTAATCAAGACGTCAAAATTCTTAAACTCGGATGCTTGAATTTCATGTACTCATTTTTGGATACCACCGGAATCAATCCATTCTTGCAGGCGATTACTTTAGCCGATTCTGTGATGAAGGTGTATAGAAAGAACTATTTAATTCCAAATACTCTTTCAATTACACCAAAAAGTAATTACAATTCGAGTTATATAAATCTCCAAAGCAAAATTGGATTGAAATGGCTCGTGTATCAAAAAATGACTACAGGAAAAAATATTCGGTATGAGGTCAAACTGAACAATTCTCATTACATTGTCGACGGATTTGATGACACCACAAACACTGTGTATAGTTTCGAAGGATGCTATTATCATGGACATACATGTTTCTTGAACAGAGACTATGTATGTTCAGGAAATTCATCCGATACTATACAGAATCGTTATGAAGCAACATTGGCTCGATTGCAACGTATCGAAAATATGGGGTATAATTTGGTTTCGACATGGGAATGTGATTTCCGAAAACTTCTCAAGTCAGATCCTGAATTGGACGAAGCATTAAACAAGCATCCCGAAATTATCGATGCAGGATTTGATTTGAGGAGTGCAGTGTACGGAGGCCGGACAGAAGTATTTAAATTATACCAAAAATGTGGTCCAGGGGACAAAATTTATTATTACGATTTCACATCACTCTACCCCTGGGCCAATAAATACTCTAAATATTTCATCGGCCATCCTATCATCATAAAAAACTTTGGAAATCCAGAGGAAGTATTAAACTATGATGGTGTGGCTAAATGCACAGTTCTACCCCCACGGGACTTGTATTTACCATGCCTGCCGTATAGGTGCAACGATCGTTTAATATTTCCTCTCTGCAGATCTTGCACAGAAATGATAAATATTGATCGGTGCACACATTCTGATGATGAGAGATCCCTTACCGGATTCTGGTCGTTAGATGAAATTCGATTGGCTGTCCGTCATGGTTACAAAATTGTTA
>NW_026604863.1:0-4361 GCF_024763615.1 Phlebotomus papatasi
AAATTTATTGGGTATTTAAAATAGAGGGGAGTCAAAATTGAATTATTCAATTTTAGGGAAAGAGGAAGTTTGTCTTCGGCACAGCTTTTGTTGAACTTTTGGCGAGGAAAATTGGGGCCGCGTTTTGGGTGGCGAATGGTGAAAAATCACATGAAGGTGGGTTGAGAGATTTATTGAAAAAGTCACACTTTAATCCTTCTCGGCTGAGAAAATGAATCATAAATTTTCATTTATCATCTCTACATGGGTTTTTTTTTCTAATGCGAAGAAACGGAAAAGCGTTGAGGGACAATAATGAGGTTAGAGGGACAATTTAGAAAAATTCTCATCTTTTATAGAAATTTTCGTTTTGACCTTCCTTCAGTTCGACAAATGATATTCTCTTTCGGAGATAGGCCGTATCCATTGACGCACGGAAATCATCCCAATTTGAGAATGTTTGGCAAACTTTCTCAAAAGTGGACTCATCAGGGTGAAATGACACTTTGAAGAGGGTGGCTTTGTGAAAGAATTGCTGTATGAGTACGATGAGAACCTTTCTCTTATTTCACTATTCTATGAAATTGAAACTTTCTTTTCTCTATATATTACGGAGAAATTTTCTTTTATTGGTTTTGGATCGTTTTCCTTGATACTCAATCCTTTCCTACTCAAGAGCTTTTAACGAGCATTTGTCGAGAGTTCTCCATGTCTTTCTTTCATTCATTTCTTTCATTTTGGTTCACATCTACAGAACATTAATTAGCAAAGTTCACAGGAAAGCTTGAAAGCTATTCAAGTGGAATTGCCGAAAAGGAGAACGCCTTGCTTAATAGATGTAATAGAAACTAATTGGTTAGTTTATTAGTGATTAAATTTAGCAGAAACATCACAGAATTATTTACACATGATATTCTGCTTATATTTTCTAGTCTGGTGTATTATAATAGAATTATTAAGATTTTTATATGTTTAAAGGTGCACAGTGCGCATGCAAATAAAAAGTTCTCTCAAAAAAGCTTGCAGAAGATTGGCCAGTGTCTTGCTAAATTTGGTTAGTAAAAATGAAAATTTTTAAATAGGGAAATATTTGTGGCAAACGGCAAGGTTCAGAAGTTATGAACCATTTAAATTTTTTACTGACAATTTTGGATTATTTCGACCACTCAGAATATAAAACACCTCGATTTTTTTTTACAAAAATCGTTTTATTCGCTTTTTGGATACTTCTTTATACCCTCTACCTTCACTGTGAATATTATACTTGAAAGATAATTATTTTCAAAATTATAGATATTTTAAATTTCAAAAATCATATATTCTGTATGTAAAATCTTAGCTTCAAATTGCTCTCATGTAAAATTTGCCTACTGCAAGTTATTCGTTTCTTATTCTGAGCGGTCGATCTACTAACCAATCTGAAGTTTTTATTTATCAAATTTGCTAATTTTGTAAGCCCTAATGGGACTCACCTAAATAAAATTCAAAAATTCTAAAGGAAAAATGGGGAACTGCTGTTTCCACTTTTATTTCAACTTCATGAGAGTTAACTGTCCACGGCGACTGATGCTCACTCACTGAAGTACTGATATTAATTGCCATAAGCAACAAGAGCACCATATATATAACAACCTTCAGCACCCACCTTGGGATGGTAGGGGTTGGGCGTGTGAAAGGAAGAAAGGATTTGGATTGGTGGGATACAGCCGTCGAAAGGGTTGACATGTGTCGAATAGGCTGTACGCTCTACAATTTATTGACTAAAACTAGTTTTTTTTCTTTACAAAATCATGGCGAAGAAAACTTTGGGAAATGTTTTAACTCTCATTATTTTTTGGATTGCTCTAATTTTTAACCCCTCAAGAACTTTTTTTTTAAATATTTTAACCCCCTCTAATTAATGACCCCAGTTCTGAGACCAAGATTAAGATCAAAATTTCGAGCTGTCAAATATTTCCAAGATCAAGATTTCATATTCTGACGCGAAGCATTTATAGAAATTAAAATGTCTTAGCTAAGCACCAAGATTTCATGATTTTCCACACTTAACGAAACGTCACTTCTGACAATATGTTCATTTCCCTGTTGAATTTCTAGAATTTTCGTCATATAAATTGGGAAAATTAATCATAGTCTGTAATACATAATAATATGAGAGGCCATAATAATAGGGAATGCAAAAAAAAACTTGTGACATGTGATAAACCCTGAAATGCTTATGCAAGATGTAATTCTTTTCCAGGTATTTTCAAACCTAGGTCAAACACAGTATTTTTCACAGTAATCCTCTTCTTGTATCATTTCTTATAGAAATATTCCTCATCAAGAACGATTTCCGCATGAAACTCTTCAAATTGTTAAGATTTAGAAAATTTCAAGCATCTTCGAGAGGTTCTTGGAATTATTTCAATAAAACAAGAAATTTGACATCTTGAAATCTTGAAATATTGGTTCTAGAATTACAGATCTTGATATCCACGCGGTTTGTGTCTTAGATTTTAAGATTCCAAAACAATTGACAGATTTGACATCTTGATCTTGATTTTTTGATTTCAGAATACTAAAATCTTGAAATTTTTTTGATCTTGATCTCGGAATTTAGGCCCTTATTTAGAAAATACAATTGCAATATTGATGAGTATCCATTTGGCTGATACTGAGTCCATAGATCAAACTGTTGGAGATATCGACTTAAGATTTGCGAGGAACCCCCTACCCCCTATCACCTGATAGTTGAAGACTGGAAGAGGTTTTCTTTCGAAATTGAGAATGACATTTAAGAATTGAAAATGAATTCACATTTTTTACAAAATAATGATAACAACAACAACAAAAATTATAAGATTTCCTGTTCATTTTATGTAGTATTTTTTCTGGAAAAAAAATCCGGTTATACAGGGAGACAGGAAGAAAAATACTGAGAAATACAAAATATAAACAAGGTAGCGATTACATCCTGTATATTATAAATTTATAGATTTTGCTTAAGAACTCTTAGGGCAAGGATAAATATGTATGAAGTGGAATTTTTTTCTTTTGTGCAACAAGGAAAAGAAGAGAAATGTATGCTGCTCCGGAATAAACATAAAGGAAAGGGATATGGTCGGTAGAAAAGAGCTGTGGCAGCTCGTGACTTGACATTTTTATGAATGAAAATGTGGAAAATATTCCTCATCCACGCGAAAATTGAATGGAAAAAATATAACATCGTGCGTGCTTTCAAAACCTCATGGCATGAAGAAAAATTCTCAATAGCAAGTCAAATAGCATCAAGAAACATATTTACAATCGTATAGAAATTAATTAGAATAAATTATTCTTTTGCTATTTAGTGGAAAAAATAGCTTAGATCGGAATTTATTATTTTTTTTTTAGTGAAAAATCTTTTTGTTCAGTAAAAAGTAAAAAATGATTTTGAAATCTAACTATTTACTATTTTATTTACTATTCTTTGGGCATTAACAATTTATAATTTCCGAAAAACGAAATTAAATATTTACTGATCAATCTTATCAAAATACTACCTAATTTGCTGCAGCCTTACTTTTTTACATTACCAATTAGGCAGATTATTCAGAACCATCCACGGCCATGTGGATGAACATGAATTAAGAAATTCACCAAAGCTCTAATGTAGCATCAAAACACCTCGCTGTTATTTGACTTTTTCCAGCAATACAAGAAGAACGTGGTGGAAGTTGGAAAATGTTCGTGTACGTAGAGGAAAATTTAATCAAAGCTCATGATGGCACTCTGACAGAACAGATCCATGTTTTATGCAAATTTCATCCGCGAGTTCTTCCCAATTCCAGTAGAAAAGCACCCCGTATTTGTACGCACATGCCAAAATATTCTATTTTTCATCGCAATTTTTCATTCATCTGCCCCAGATATTACGTTCTATTGTGTATGCACACTTTTTCGCATGTTATTATCCTGTCTGTTTATTCCATCATTCGCTTTTCAAGAGACTGCTGTGAGCAGGACTTTCACGAGGAGGAAGACATGAATTGGCTTTAGTGGAGTAATTTTCCCATTTGTCGCATTAAATTTTCCACATTTTCCATGAGGAGCAAAAAGCATTTCATTTGGTTTAATACAGGAAAACATTTTTATGCCAAAATAGATTTAATACCAAAGGAAAAAAATATTTTATATAGTACGATTTTATGAAATAAGTTCATAGAGAAAAAAGGAAGGGAAAGTGTCATAATGCGAAACGCTCGAATTTGCGACTTACGTGTGATTATGTCAAAAGTATTTTCTCTATTTTCTCACTATTTACCGTTTACACCGGTTCACAAAAAAATCGAGCTGATCCGATTCGATCGGATCGGATTTGAACCGAGCCATCTCTCGGCTTATAGTAAGTGTGTCCAGTA
>NW_026604864.1:0-4350 GCF_024763615.1 Phlebotomus papatasi
CTATCGAGCAAAGATATATATATGGTAGATAAAGAAGTTAAGAGAATAAATAAAAAAAGAATATTACGTACTTTGACTCTCCCGGAACGACATTTGTCTTTTCCGATGACAGTGTCTTCTCGTAGAGCGTAGTGGAGCGTCTGGGAATCATACCGCTGGGACCGACTGTGCGATTTCCATTTGTTGGATCGTACTTTGTTGTGCTGCTTCGTGGCTTTGCTGGACTCGAAATTGCTACAAGATCCCAAAAGAATAATGTTCAAATCCCCCCCGAAAAAAAAAGTTTACAAAAAAAAATCAATGAACACTCACCATTTTCAGTGACAGCCACAGGTTTTGGCTGAGCCGATGCTGGTCGTTGATTTTGAGCCGCCAAACGAGCAGTATTCTCCTTGATGGTAGCTGAATCAATTGTATTCTGCCTCTTGAAATTGCTACTTCTGCATTTGTTAAAAACAAAAATAAATAAATAAATAAACAAAATGAAAGTCATTTTTAGAATACTCAACACACAAGAGACACAAAGAATTCCAAATCTTAGAAGGAGAAAATGTTTCAATATATGAATTTATTTATAAGGAAAATGGAATACCACCACTCTGGTACGGTATGTACTTATTGAAATAGCGTAAATTCATGTAATTCCATCTACAGAGATTCATCTTGATCATTCCACCAAATCAAGGGGTAGGTATAATGGATTGGGGTATTTACATAATTTGGAATGAAAATGGGGAACCTTTTTGAGAAAATCTGGTATAGTTGGTGAAGAAAGAAAAAAAAAAGAAATATACTGCTTGTCTTTCAAAAATGCCAAGGAAAAATATATAGCTTCCATTTGTGCATCCGATAAGGATAAAAGGAATGCCATGTTTAGACTTTATGTCTTTAATACATTTCTACTTTCAAAGAAATGTAATCTTTTACCAAATCACTTCTTCTTGAATTTATATTCCTATGGGAAAAAAAAACATGGAAAAAATGAAATAGAAAAAAGTTGTTTTTTATACGGTAAACGAAACGGCTAAACTGCGAAAAAAAGAATTAATATTTTGTGTTCATACAGCAAACAGAACCGATTCAAACAGGAATTGCAAATTACAAAATTTGGAATTGCAAATCGAAATTTTACGGATCTGAACGAAAAGAAATACAGTAGACTTTCCCAAATTCAAGCTTTAGGGACCGAAATATCACCCGAATTAGAGAGAAATTCGAGAGTCAAATTTCTCGAAATACAACGACTTTAGCTTAGATATCGTCGGTTCCGAAGAAGACTATTGTAAGTCCAAAATGAAAACTTTACAGGAAAGAGGTTTAAAGTTTGACAGCTAAAATTTATTTTCATTAATTTCACTGCAATTAGTATGCTTTCAGCTTTTGAAACTATTTTATCATACTTACGCATTGAATATCTTCTAGTTAGCACTACTTTTAAATTAATTATAGCAAAATCAGCAAAGTTGTGGGCAATAAACTCAATAATTGGACACGCTAATTTTAAGTTTTTTTCTAGTAACTTTTGCAGGAATATCTTAATCAACATAAAATTTTGTGGGGACATAGATCTAAGGTTTCTGCATCCAATGATACCATCTTTTTATACTATTGTAAGTAGACTTACAATAGTCTGCTTCGGAACCGACGATATACAGTTTTAGCATAACTCTTCACAACTTCAACTTTCTAATCGATATTTGGAAAAAGTTTTGTTCACTAGAATCGCAGATAATGATCAATAAAGTAAAGCAAAACAGCTAAAACTACTTAGAATTGTGAAGTGATGAAAAAGGGGTGGCAGCGTCCCAGGCTTTGCAAAATGCTCGAACTCATGACTACACTCTTAGAAAAGTTTAGACGTGATTACTAATTAAAATTAGTTGTTCGGGCGATTATTATCAAATCTATTTAAAATGGTTCTTATATTCTTAAAACATTATACTCATAATAAATTTATTAGTAGTAAGAATATAAGACAATATTTACGTGGATAAGTTGCGGCAATTATTTCATAATGCTTTCATACAATTATATTTGCTTGTGTTAATTAAATGAAATCATTATCCCAACTAATATTGGTCACTAATTCCTTTTAGTTCTCACAACCAATGTAAATAGATGGGCCTATATTTCATAAAGTTATGACTACTTTTCCAATAGTAAAGAGTGGTTTTTATTTTAGTAATGCGTTGAAGCTCTTTCGAATTTTAAGCAACTAGTAAGAAATATACATCACAATGAATGCTATATAGTAACCACAACTAATATGATATAGTTATTACAGCCAATAAGATGGGTATCAACCCCATTTATTTAGTAATTGGAACTAATATGTTATAGTACCAATTACTATTTTGATTTAGTTGTGATAACTAAATGAAAAGGATACTTTAACTAACTGTGATCAACTATTTCATTTAGTTACCCAAACTAAAATATATAGTTGGGTCTATATTTACTATATTTTATAGTTCTAATAACTGCATATGAGCTTGTACGAACTAATTTTTTCTAAGAGTGTAAGATGCTATACCGCAAAGTACTTCCGCATCATTTACCGTTTACCGGTTTTCAACCGATTTTAACCGCTTCATAAATCTCTCAAAAGATCCCCCAAAATAGTTTTAGAAGTAATAGGATTGATTTTCGAAAAAAAAATTGTATCGGTTATGAACCAGTTCATTACCGATCAAAACCGATTGGAACCGGTTCAGTTTTATAGGAAATTCCAAGACCTTTCCAACGACCCCAAACATGACTCCATTTGCTTGATAAATGCGCTCTCTAGTGTCTTTTTAACATTTGACCTTGAAAAATCGTTATTAGGAATGATTCAACGGTATTTTCGTCAAAGGACGAAATGTTCACCTTTATAATCTCTAAAACATATCAAAAAATGAAGAAAAAATCGCACGACGCGTTTTTCTAGCAATCCCAAAAAAAAACACAATTTTGGAGGGAAGGGGAGGGTTGGGAAAAATGAGGGGCATGTTAACGATCCTTGGGTCGACTAATGGGGGTTCTCCCTTAGGTCCCAAGTCGCTATCTCTAACCGTTTGGCCTCTAGAGCTAGCGACAGTCGGACGGACAGAGGGACAAACAACGTGACGACATTTCTCAAAAATCGTCTGAAACGTGAAGATTTGTTAGGAAAAGTGGTCTCCGGGGGGTAGAAAGGTGAAATTTGGGGGGTGAAAAATCGAGGGATTATATATCCTGCTCTTTCCGTAGAGTTCGAGCACTAAAAATTAAAGACATTTTGGAAATCAGTACATCCAACACTTCTTTAGAATCTCTGTTTATTCCTCTCGTTCAGTAATAACCTTTCCGATTTTTCGGTTAAGGTTTTCTTTGTAACCGATTTTTTTCTGTAACGAAAAACAATCAGCACTAAAACTGAGAGTACGTGAACTTGGCCTTTGCCTTCTATTTTCAAATAGGTTTGGCTTAACTTTGAATGGCTTTGTCTTTTTGAAAGGCCATTACTGAATAGAACCATTGCAGATCTGTGTAATCAGACATCTCACAAGTAAAGTGTGATTCTCCAACTAAAAGATGGAACTCTATTTGAACAAAATGTCGTTGATATTCGAAGATTCAAACGCAATTTCGAATTTTCAAATTAAAATTTTCGCACAAAGTGGAAAAATTTATGAAATATCACACTAAAAAACTGGGAAAAGAGTTATGCCCTAGATAAACATATGGCTTAAATCGAAAGAAGGCGGCTTCATGTAATTATAATCAAAATAATAATAAGATTACATTTGCATCAGTTTCTGACTAGGGGAAAGTGGTCTGCCTTTGAACGAAAAATGATGTTCAAAATTTGAGATTTTTTTCAGAGTAAACTACAACATGAGTTTTACTTTTCACTACACCAAAAAATTCTCTTGTTCATTAAGCTTCTATGATTACAACATTCATGACTCGCAAGTCCTCAGTTTTTCTGGTGAGGAACTTGAACATGTGATGTCAATATATTCAAAGGCAGCCTGCATGGTCTGCCTTTGAATGTGGTTGAGGCAGCTTTTGAATCTTAATTTTTCACTGAGAATATTAGGGCTGTAACATTAAACGGCCCATAATTGATTAGCATGAACCCTAATGCACTCAATAAAACCACCACTGTAGTCAAAAGTCATTATACAACAAAATTTTTTACATTTTCTGAAGCATTGTTTTTCACTTGAAAATTTATAAGAAAACGCCATTGAAATTGACAATTTTCAGTTTGACCGGAGCAAGATAGCATGTTATAAGTATTTGTATGACATTCGTCAGACCAAAGTAGGAGTTCTATTCTGCTCCCGGACAGGAAGCTGTCAGATGTTTCAATGTATGGAAAGA
>NW_026604865.1:0-4204 GCF_024763615.1 Phlebotomus papatasi
AGTCCATCCACATGGTGATCATCCCCAGCTTTGTTCTGTACAGGAAATTCCCTAGCTTTTTCGCTATCTCTCTTCCAGAAATGGTCAGATCTGAGTCCATCCACATGGAGACCATCTCCAGCATTGTTCCGGATATGGAAATCCCTAGCTTTTTCGCCATCTCTCTTCCAGAAATGGTCAGATCTGAGTCCATCCACATGGTGACCATCTCCAACATTGTTCCGGATATGGAATTCCCTAGCTTTTTCGCCATCTCTCATCCAGAAATGGTCAGATCGAGTCCATCCACATGGTGACCATCTCCAGCATTGTTCCGGATATGGAATTCCCTAGCTTTTTCGCCATCTCTCTTCCAGAAATGGTCAGATCTGAGTCCATCCACTTGGTGACCATCTCCAGCATTGTTCCGGATATGGAATTCCCTAGCTTTTCTTGCATTTTCTTGCATATTTTGTCCAAAACACTTCAGATACCTTTTGTGATCAGAGGATTTCTGGAGCTTCCTCCAGGAATCCCTGATCTTCTGCGATTTTCTTGCATATTATGCACAAAACACTTCAGATATCTTTTGTGGTCAGAGGATTTCTGGAGCTTCCACCAGGAAATCCCAGTCTTCTGGGATTTCCTTGTTTATTACGCCCAAAACACTTCAGATATCTTTTGTGGTCAGAGGATTTCTGGAGCTAGCACCAGGAAATCCTAGATCTTCTGGGATTTTCTTGCATATTATGTCCAAAACACTTCAGATACCTTTTGTGGTCAGAGGATTTCTGGAGCTTCCGCCAGGAAATCCCAGATCTTCCGGGATTTTCTTGCATATTTTGTCCAAAACACTTCAGATACCTTTTGTGATCAGAGGATTCCTGGAGCTTCCTCCAGAAATCCCAGATCTTCTGCGATTTTCTTGTATATTATGCCCAAAACACTTCAGATATCTTTTGTGGTCAGAGGATTTCTGGAGCTTCCACCAGGAAATCCCAGATCTTCTGGGATTTTCTTGCATATTATGTCCAAAAACACTTCAGATACCTTTTGTGGTCAGAGGATTTCTGGAGCTTCCTCCAGAAAATCCCAGATCTTCTGGGATTTTCTTGTATATTATGCCCAAAATACTTCAGATACCTTTTGTGGTCAGAGGGTTTCTGGACATTCCTCCAGGAAATCCCAGTCTTCAGGGATTTCCTTGTATATTACGCCCAAAACACTTCAGATACCTTTTGTGGTCAGAGGATTTCTGGAGCTTCCACCAGGAAATCCTAGATCTTCTGGGATTTTCTTGTATATTATGCCCAAAACACTTCAGATACCTTTTGTGGTCAGAGGATTTCTGGAGCTTCCTCCAGGAAATCCCAGATCTTCTGGGATCTTCTTGCATATTATGTCCAAAACATTTCAGATACCTTTTGTGGTCAGAGGATTCCAGGACCTTCCTCCTGGAAATTATAGATCTTAGCACAGTTCAAGTTAAATCAAGGTTCTAAATGGATTTAAAGTTATAGGCCTCCTTCACTCATAGTTTTTCTCATAGTTAGATAATAGACTTTAAAGATTTTCAGACAGTTTTATGCATTTCTCGTCCAATTTTCCTCCTTTCCAAGTTAAATTCTGCACATCTCAAGCATGAAGGAGGCTCTAAACAGATGTAAAGTGTGAGGCCGCTATCTCTCATAGTTTCCGAGATAATCGACTTTAAAGATTTTCAGACACTTTTATGCATTTCTCGTCCAATTTTCCTCATTTCCAAGTGAAATTTGCACATCTCAAGCCTGAAGGAGGTTCTAAACAGATGAAAAGTTTGAGGCCCCTATCTCTCATAGTTTCCGAGATAATCGACTTTAAAGATTTTCAAACACTTTTATGCAATTCTCGTCCAATTTTCCTTATTTTCGAGTTAAATTCAGCACATCTCAAGCATGAAGGAGGCTCTAAACAGATGCAAAGTTTGAGGCCCCTATCTCGCATAGTTTCCGAGATAATCGACTTTAAAGATTTTCAAACACTTTAATGCTTTTCTCGTCCAACTCACCTCATTTCCAAGTGAAATTTTACACAGCTCAAGCCTGAAGGAGGCTCTAAACAGATGCAACATTTGAGATACCTATCTCTCATATTTTCCGAGATAATCGATTTTAAAGATATTCAGACACTTTGGTGCCTTTCTCGTCCAATTTTCCTTATTTCCGAGTTAAATTCTGCAAATCTCAAGCCTGAAGGAGGTGTTAAGGCAATTATGCCTATGCTGACGAGTTTTCACGCAGCCGTTGATGTTCAAATAAAAAACTCGTCGAAACCTGGTGGCTGCATTGCACCGCATTTTTAGCGGGCGGTTGTCCGAAAATTGTCCCCTCCCTTTCGATGTTAATGCGGTGAATACGAGCAGGAGTGAAAAAAGGGGAAGTCCAGTTTTTACCAAGCCATAGCAGAGATCAGTGAAGTTTATCCAAGTGAAAAATCCAAAGTGAATATTCCATAGTCAAACCCACAAAATTGACCGAAATTGTGTAAAAATCAGTCCCAAAGTGATAGAAGAAGAGACATTGGTTGCTATCCGTCCAAGTGTGTAGAAAGTGCAGTGCTTAAAGGCTATCAGCCTTAGTTTTTTCGAGGAAAAGGAGAGACCACGCGGCAGCACGTGGCAGCACCTGGTTGAGAAAAACTTGTGCCCTCAAATATCCGGAGTTGCCTGGGGTTCATAGGAAGGTCACACCACGATCGTGGGAGAGGGCGCACTAGAAAGAAATTTTTTATTGCCCTTCGACCGGATACGGCTCAAGGTGCCAGAGGGGAGTTCTCACAAGCATTGTACAACCCATACAGGTGTGTGCCTTTGTACCCAAGAAGCCAAGCCAGAGGGGAGTTCTCACAAGCATTGTACAACCCATACAGGTGTGTGCCTTTGTACCCAAGAAGCCAAGCCAGAGGGGAGTTCTCACAAGCATTGTACAACCCATACAGGTGTGTGCCTTTGTACCCAAGAAGCCAAGCCAGAGGGGAGTTCTCACAAGCATTGTACAACCCATACAGGTGTGTGCCTTTGTACCCAAGAAGCCAAGCCAGAGGGGAGTTCTCACAAGCATTGTACAACCCATACAGGTGTGTGCCTTTGTACCCAAGAAGCCAAGCCAGAGGGGAGTTCTCACAAGCATTGTACAACCCATACAGGTGTGTGCCTTTGTACCCAAGAAGCCAAGCCAGAGGGGAGTTCTCACAAGCATTGTACAACCCATACAGGTCAGTGGAAAATTTCCCTTACATTTTTTATGGTCCTTCTCCGCCCTTGACGTCCAATTGTGACGATTCAATACCCATTGCCCATATTGCACCAGCCTCAATAAATTGATAATACAGTCCCGCTATCTTTGCCATCGAAGAACGGTATTTGCGAGAGTACTTTAGAGTAAAGCTTACAAAACTTCCCATCTATATCCCAGTCTTTCAATTCCCCAACAATGACTCTACTCGGTAAACGGAATACATTGAAAGGCCATTTGACTCGACTTGAAGATTATGTCACAAGAGTCAGTCGGGATGAAGCGTCTTTTACTGCTGCAGACATTTACACTAAACTCACGACTCTCGAAGGTATTAAAGCGCAAGTAGAAGTGTTACATGAGGAAATGCTCAATTCAGGTATAGATGAAGACCAAGAAAATGAACAGCATCAAATGTTTCTAGAGCGTTTAAATTGTGTTGAGACTTTCTTAAAAAATGTCCTCGGTCGTAAAGATGTAGAAGAAGAAGAAGAAGATGTTGATGAAGATTATGACAATGGCGATGAGCCATCCCATTCACCCATCCCAAAAGATACCCATTCGGATACAAAGCACCCTGTCCTAAATAGTCTAGACTTGTCAAATATTGAGAAGGCCCTTGCCACCCTACTGCAACATCAAGTGAATGCAGAACTTAGATCACAATCAGTGATGGAGAAATTAGGTGAAGTAGTGACCACGTCTATACAACCTCCACACGATTCTGAGTCACGTGGTTCAGTTAAATCTAAGCTCCCAAACATAGAAATTCCCAAGTTCTCCGGTAATTATGTTGATTGGCCTCCCTTCAGGGACATGTTCATTAACATTGTCCATCTTGACCGAAATCTATCCGATGTTCAAAGGATGCATTATCTTGTCACTAATGTCGATGGGAATGCCAAGAAAATGATTAAGACTTTAAGGATCACTAATGCCAATTATAGGGTAGC
>NW_026604866.1:0-4199 GCF_024763615.1 Phlebotomus papatasi
TTTGTGAATTTCATCCAGAAATATTGAGAATTACGGTTTTTATGGCCGATTTTCGATTTTTTGAAAAAACTGTAAGGGGTTAGCCTATCGATTTTTTTGGTCAAAAAATTTTTTGTCGAGATTTTGCAAATTCCGCAATGGAAATCAATTGGTAGGACCATTTCAAGTATTCTTTGTGAATTTCATCCAGAAATATTGAGAATTACGGTTTTTAGGGCCGATTTTCGATTTTTTGAAAAAACTGTAAGGGGTTAGCCTATCGATTTTTTTGGTCAAAAAATTTTTTGTCGAGATTTTGCAAATTCCGCAATGGAAATCAATTGATAGGACCATTTCAAGTATTCTTTGTGAATTTCATCCAGAAATATTGAGAATTACGGTTTTTATGGCCGATTTTCGATTTTTTGAAAAAACTGTAAGGGGTTAGCCTATCGATTTTTTTGGTCAAAAAATTTTTTGTCGAGATTTTGCAAATTCCGCAATGGAAATCAATTGATAGGACCATTTCAAGTATTCTTTGTGAATTTCATCCAGAAATATTGAGAATTACGGTTTTTAGGGCCGATTTTCGATTTTTTGAAAAAACTGTAAGGGCCTATCGATTTTTTTGGTCAAAAAATTTTTTGTCGAGATTTTGCAAATTCCGCAATGGAAATCAATTGGTAGGACCATTTCAAGTATTCTTTGTGAATTTCATCCAGAAATATTGAGAATTACGGTTTTTAGGGCCGATTTTCGATTTTTTGAAAAAACTGTAAGGGGTTAGCCTATCGATTTTTTTGGTCAAAAAATTTTTTGTCGAGATTTTGCAAATTCCGCAATGGAAATCAATTGGTAGGACCATTTCAAGTATTCTTTGTGAATTTCATCCAGAAATATTGAGAATTACAGTTTTTAGGGCCGATTTTCGATTTTTTGAAAAAACTGTAAGGGAATTACGGTTTTTATGAATTACGGTTTTTATGGCCGATTTTCGATTTTTTGAAAAAACTGTAAGGGGTTAGCCTATCGATTTTTTTGGTCAAAAAATTTTTTGTCGAGATTTTGCAAATTCCGCAATGGAAATCAATTGATAGGACCATTTCAAGTATTCTTTGTGAATTTCATCCAGAAATATTGAGAATTACGGTTTTTAGGGCCGATTTTCGATTTTTTGAAAAAACTGTAAGGGCCTATCGATTTTTTTGGTCAAAAAATTTTTTGTCGAGATTTTGCAAATTCCGCAATGGAAATCAATTGGTAGGACCATTTCAAGTATTCTTTGTGAATTTCATCCAGAAATATTGAGAATTACGGTTTTTAGGGCCGATTTTCGATTTTTTGAAAAAACTGTAAGGGGTTAGCCTATCGATTTTTTTGGTCAAAAAATTTTTTGTCGAGATTTTGCAAATTCCGCAATGGAAATCAATTGGTAGGACCATTTCAAGTATTCTTTGTGAATTTCATCCAGAAATATTGAGAATTACGGTTTTTAGGGCCGATTTTCGATTTTTTGAAAAAACTGTAAGGGGTTAGCCTATCGATTTTTTTGGTCAAAAATTTTTTTGTCGAGATTTTGCAAATTCCGCAATGGAAATCAATTGGTAGGACCATTTCAAGTATTCTTTGTGAATTTCATCCAGAAATATTGAGAATTACGGTTTTTAGGGCCGATTTTCGATTTTCTGAAAAAACTGTAAGGGGTTAGCCTATCGATTTTTTTGGTCAAAAAATTTTTTGTCGAGATTTTGCAAATTCCGCAATGGAAATCAATTGATAGGACCATTTCAAGTATTCTTTGTGAATTTCATCCAGAAATATTGAGAATTACGGTTTTTATGGCCGATTTTCGATTTTTTGAAAAAACTGTAAGGGGTTAGCCTATCGATTTTTTTGGTCAAAAAATTTTTTGTCGAGATTTTGCAAATTCCGCAATGGAAATCAATTGATAGGACCATTTCAAGTATTCTTTGTGAATTTCATCCAGAAATATTGAGAATTACGGTTTTTATGGCCGATTTTCGATTTTTTGAAAAAACTGTAAGGGGTTAGCCTATCGATTTTTTTGGTCGAAAAATTTTTGTCGAAATTTTGCAAATTCCGCAATGGAAATCAATTGGTAAGACCATTTCAAGTATTCTTTGTGAATTTCATCCAGAAATATTGAGAATTACGGTTTTTAGGGCCGATTTTCGATTTTTTGAAAAAACTGTAAGGGAATTACGGTTTTTATGAATTACGGTTTTTATGGCCGATTTTCGATTTTTTGAAAAAACTGTAAGGGGTTAGCCTATCGATTTTTTTGGTCAAAAAATTTTTTGTCGAGATTTTGCAAATTCCGCAATGGAAATCAATTGGTAGGACCATTTCAAGTATTCTTTGTGAATTTCATCCAGAAATATTGAGAATTACGGTTTTTAGGGCCGATTTTCGATTTTTTGAAAAAACTGTAAGGGGTTAGCCTATCGATTTTTTTGGTCAAAAATTTTTTTGTCGAGATTTTGCAAATTCCGCAATGGAAATCAATTGGTAGGACCATTTCAAGTATTCTTTGTGAATTTCATCCAGAAATATTGAGAATTACGGTTTTTAGGGCCGATTTTCGATTTTTTGAAAAAACTGTAAGGGGTTAGCCTATCGATTTTTTTGGTCAAAAATTTTTTTGTCGAGATTTTGCAAATTCCGCAATGGAAATCAATTGGTAGGACCATTTCAAGTATTCTTTGTGAATTTCATCCAGAAATATTGAGAATTACGGTTTTTAGGGCCGATTTTCGATTTTTTGAAAAAACTGTAAGGGGTTAGCCTATCGATTTTTTTGGTCAAAAAATTTTTTGTCGAGATTTTGCAAATTCCGCAATGGAAATCAATTGATAGGACCATTTCAAGTATTCTTTGTGAATTTCATCCAGAAATATTGAGAATTACGGTTTTTATGGCCGATTTTCGATTTTTTGAAAAAACTGTAAGGGGTTAGCCTATCGATTTTTTTGGTCAAAAAATTTTTTGTCGAGATTTTGCAAATTCCGCAATGGAAATCAATTGGTAGGACCATTTCAAGTATTCTTTGTGAATTTCATCCAGAAATATTGAGAATTACGGTTTTTAGGGCCGATTTTCGATTTTTTGAAAAAACTGTAAGGGGTTAGCCTTACGATTTTTTTGGTCGAAATATTTTTGTCGAGATTTTGCAAATTCCGCAATGGAAATCAATTGGTAAGACCATTTCAAGTATTCTTTGTGAATTTCTTCCAGAAATATTGAGAATTACGGTTTTTAGGGCCGATTTTCGATTTTTTGAAAAAAACTGTAAGGGGTTAGCCTTACGATTTTTTTGGTCAAAAAATTTTTGTCGAGATTTTGCAAATTCCGCAATGGAAATCAATTGGTAAGACCATTTCAAGTATTCTTTGTGAATTTCTTCCAGAAATATTGAGAATTACGGTTTTTAGGGCCGATTTTCGATTTTTTGAAAAAACTGTAAGGGGTTAGCCTTACGATTTTTTTGGTCAAAAAATTTTTGTCGAAATTTTGCAAATTCCGCAATGGAAATCAATTGGTAAGACCATTTCAAGTATTCTTTGTGAATTTCTTCCAGAAATATTGAGAATTACGGTTTTTAGGGCCGATTTTCGATTTTTTGAAAAAACTGTAAGGGGTTAGCCTTACGATTTTTTTGGTCAAAAAATTTTTGTCGAAATTTTGCAAATTCCGCAATGGAAATCAATTGGTAGGACCATTTCAAGTATTCTTTGTGAATTTCATCCAGAAATATTGAGAATTACGGTTTTTAGGGCCGATTTTCGATTTTTTGAAAAAACTGTAAGGGGTTAGCCTATCGATTTTTTTTGGTCAAAAAATTTTTTGTCGAGATTTTGCAAATTCCGCAATGGAAATCAATTAGTAGGACCATTTCAAGTATTCTTTGCGAATTTCATTCAGAAATATTGAGAATTACGGTTTTTAGGGCCGATTTTCGATTTTTTGAAAAAACTGTAAACTATCGATTTTTTTGGTCAAAAAATTTTTTGTCGAGATTTTGCAAATTCCGCAATGGAAATCAATTGGTAAGACCATTTCAAGTATTCTTTGTGAATTTCATCCAGAAATATTGAGAATTACGGTTTTTATGGCCGATTTTCGATTTTTTGAAAAAACTGTAAGGGGTTAGCCTATCGATTTTTTTGGCCAAAAAATTTTTTGTTGAGATTTTGCAAATT
>NW_026604867.1:0-4000 GCF_024763615.1 Phlebotomus papatasi
GCACCAGCAAACAGGGGTACCACCAAACACTGCGATTTTTTAAATTGGTATAAGATTTCAGAGAATGAGACTTACGTGAAATCATCGATACTATAGGGATGCTTGTCCAGAGAAAGAATGATCCACATAATTCAAGTAGTTTAGAAATAATAATTTTTTTTCGCAAAATTGTGAGATTTTGATAATTTTAGTCATTTATATATCTACCTGGAAAATAAAACTGAAATAAGTTACATCAAATTTCACTACACCAGTACTTTCCTACATGTTTTGGGATAATATTCATGTATCTACTAAAGAAATTAATGTTCACATTTTTTTAAAAGAATATAAAATCCATCACAAAACAGAGTTTGGGACATCAACAAACAGGAAAATTTCTCACAATTACAGATGTCGCGAGCGTAGCTTGAATGGCAAAATTTTTCCTCTTATCTTTCTTACTCTTCATCTCCCTCTTTGTTCTATTTCTGAAATTTATATCCATTCATGGGATTTTCATTCAAAACTCAGGAGAAATATAGTTTCAAGAACCCAATTTTGAATTAAATGATTTTAATGATTCTTAAATGATTTTAATCAAGGATTGACGAATAATTTCTCGATTTCATTACAAATAATAAGAAGAGCGCGCAAAATTTGAACTTTAGGTATAGTGTTTGCCACGAATTTAGTGGCGCTGCTTTCCAGTCAGAAGTCGAATGTTGTCAAAATAATGAAAAATCCATTGAAAAATATGTTCGGTGTGCAGTGCTTTAGTTTTTTGCTATTTTGGTCACTCATTCCAAATTTTGCAGTGCTTTTTTTGAAAATTATTTACATTTTCAATACCTTCTTTATAATTAAGAGTTGTGGTGAATGCCCAAAATAACTTCAATGGGTGAGAAAGAGGTGTTTTTTGGTGCCCCAGAAAGTGTTTATTGGTACCCCGGGTGGTTGGAAAAAAACGAAAAATGCATGGTGATACAATTTTCCTTTTTACGGAAAATTGAAGTGCTTCACATCATCCTTGCATACATTAATATGCAGCCTATACCTGAGACTATAACATGGGGTAAGCAACATTTTTCTAAAATTCACAGTTTTCTTAGGAAATTCAATCAAAATCGCATCTTTCAAAAGTGTTTGGTGGTACCCCAGTTTCCCCTACATCTCAATCATAAAACGATAAATGCGCCTAAAATCACGCAAAGTTCGATCGTGAAACGACAAATGCGCTTAAAATCATACACAGTTCAATCATAAAACGGTAAATGCGCTCAAAATCACGCACAGCTCAATTATAAACCGGTTAAGATTTCGCTTAAAATTACGCACAGCTCAAAAATGAAACGGTAAATGTGCTTAAAATTACGCACACCTCAGTCATAAAACGGTAAATGTGCTTAAAATTACGCACCGCTCAATCATAAAACGGTAAATCTTAAAATCACGCGCAGGTCAATCATAAAACGGTAAATGCGCTTAAAATCACGTACAGCTTAATCATAAAAGATTGCGCAGTATAAGGCGCATTCTTAACCGTTTCATGACTCATGTGTCTGTGATTGTTAGCGCAATCTTGACCGTTTATTAATTAATCTGTGCGTGATTTTGAACGTAAGTTTAACAGTTTTATGATTGAGCAGTGCGTGATTTTGAGCGTAATCTTTAGCATTTTATTTTTGAGCTTTTGCGCATTTGCGATTTTAAGATTAAGCTGTGCCTAATTTTAGACACTTTTACCGTTTTATGATTTGGATGTGCGTAATTTTTAGCGCATTTACCGTTTTATGATTGACCTGTGCGTGATTTCAAGCGGAATCTTAACCGTTTTATAATGGAGCTGTGCGTGATTTTGAGCGCATTTACCGTTTTATGATTGACCTGTGCGTGATTTTAAGCGCATTTGCCGTTTCACGATCGAAATTTGCGTGATTTTAGGCGCATTTATCGTATTATGATTAAGATGTTTTATGATTGAGTTGTGCATAATTTTAAGCACATTTTCCGTTTTATGATTGAGCTATGCGTAATTTTAAGCGAATTTGCCGTTTTTGATTGAGTAATGTGTGATTTCATACGCATTTGCAATTTTATGATTGAGCAGTGTGTGATTTTAAGCGTATTTGTCGTTTCACAATCGAAATTTGCGTGATTTTAAGCGCATTTATCGTTTTATGATTGAGATGTGCGCGATTTTAAGCGCACTTACCGTTTTATAATTGAGCTGTGCGTAATTTTGAGCGCAATCTTGAGCATTTTATGATTCAGTTTTTCGGATTTTTAAGCACAATCTTAACCGGTCTATGTTTCAAGCTGTGCTAGTTTTTAAGAACGATCTTAACCGTTTTATGATAAAGATGTGCGTGTTTTTAGATGCAAAGTGAACCGTTTTATGATTGAGTTGTGCGTATTTGTAGCGTTTTCTTTAACCATTTTATACTTGAGCTATTTGTAGGACAGGGTTAGTCGTTTTATACTTGAACTACATTTGTTTTAAATATACTTTTTACCGTTTTGTGATGGTTCTGCGTAGTTTTTAAAAATGTTTAGTGTGATTTTAAAATATTTAGTTTTGAAAATTATGCCTTCCAGAAACTAGCATTTTTTGTTCATGATTACATATAAATCTTTTTATACACTTGAAATTCAATATATTATTGTCGTAATAGATTTTGGTTTTCTCCTAATATGGCTTATTTCGTTTCATTTACAAATGATAATCCATGCTATAAATTGAAAATGATTAATCAGCAGTCGTTAAAACATTATCAAGTAAATTTTCATAAGTTTCATAAAATTTCATAAATTTCCTTGTAAATTTCATAAATTTCACAAATTTAATGAAAATTGCATTACCATGATGTCTTACTTCAGGAAATCAGTCAAAATCTAATATTAGGTGTCAAATCAAATAAAATATTTTTAAAATGACAATTGGGTTTGAAATATATATAAATGTCAAAAGCGTGTCAATGGAATTAAAGTGGCTTAAATTGGCTTATATTGATTAAGCAATCGATTAGGGTTCTTAAAAAATTATGCTTTAATAAAATTGTCTGAAAAAAGTAAGTTTTTTGAGCGTAGTACATTTGACCTTGAAAAACACCATGAAGGAATTTTTCAAGGTCATTGGCATGTATGGACGAAATATCCGTCTGGACAAGGTCTAAAACATATCAGCCAATGAAAATTATCTGAAGAGTAGTTTTCGAGATATTACAGAAAAACGTGTTTTTAGGGAAAGGGGAGGGGTGGGGGGAAAAACGAAGGTTATATTTAGATTCCCCAGGTCAACTTATGGGGGGGTCACCCGAAGACCCCAAGTCGCTATCTTCAACCCTCTGGCTCCTACAGCCAAAAATGTGAATTTTGTCCCCCAAACACCCCCCCTGTAACGGGTGACACAACAAATTGCAAGGTTTCTTACTATCACCATCGTATTTGTCGTGCCCAAATTAGGTAATATGCAAAGTTTCATAAAGAAATTCGTCCGAAGGTCCGAGACCTTCCCTTGTTAGTGGAAAATGATGGAAATGTAGTTTAACCATTATTTCTAATATAATTACGCTAAGCCGTCTCTCGGCTAATCCTCAGGTCTGCCAAGGCCCTTAGTCGTCTCTGGACTTTAGTCGTAAGTGTGTCCAGGGCATTACGGTCTTTTATTATCTCTTTATTCGTACACCTTTTCTGGTCGTTACTAGATCTAGAAGCCAGACATTTATGGCCTAATTTCTTTAAATTCTAATCAGTCAAATTTTTTTTGAAAAGAATTGATTTATGGTTGGATATTAAGGACATCTCATTTATTTGATTTTCAAAAATCAATAAAATTCCCTGATACTCAAAATTTCAAGATCTTTGGGAACTGGACAAAAGTTCAAGCTAAAAGACCGTTCTTGAGATAAGCAACTTTAAATTTTAGGGAAATCTCCATGACCCAAGGTATCATGAATGTAAGATAAGAAACGTGACATTCAATTGTATCGAACCAAATAAAAACTAAATGATTAATAAT
>NW_026604868.1:0-4000 GCF_024763615.1 Phlebotomus papatasi
AAATGTCTGATTTGTTCTTTGCAAGCGTTACAATATCATTAGAACGTTACAAAGAATACTGTCAATAGCAGGGGGATGACATTAGCTCTGAAAAATGCGACCGATTTTAGTGTAAATTTTTCCCTGTTTTCGTAAACATTTCACGAGTTATCTCCAAAACTGCGTAGGTTACCAATTTGGGGTTTTCGATTGTTTATTCAATATTAAGTTGGCTTTTATTCTGCATTTATATTTTTTGCTAATTCATTCTACACTGCCAGAAAACAGCTAATAAACCCAAAAGTTTTTTCGGCGTGCTAGAAACATATGGGAAATATGGGAAACATAGGAAATGTCAGGGAGGTGACATTAGCCTTTATCAGTACGACCACTTTTGATATAGTGTACTCACTCCCGCTTATTTTCTGTCTCTTTCACGCCGATTCTATTTTTTTCGTGCAACAAAAAGTAATTACTCGAAAAATTTTTACCAAAGTACACTGAAAAAAACGGAATGGCAAAATAAAGTAAAATATGGAAAAATCGTCTTAAATACTATTTACTGATCAGTTTATGAGAAATTCGTAGTTTTTTCAATACTGGTGGAGATTATAATTGTACTAGTGGTTAAAAACAAATGTATCCAACTTTTATTTTCATTTTAATGTATTATAAAAAAGTTTTGTACTTCAGAATATATATTATTTAACTAATAGTTAATTAAGAAATACATAATTTTTATTACAAAGGCATACATTATAAATATAACTGAGGTGAACATGAATTTATTTATAAATAATCTTATTATATTATCGCACCTTTTATAAACGGCTTTATTCCATATTGCAACTGTATAGATTGAATAATTTTACTTCAAGAATAGAATCATAAATATAATAAAACTCCAACAACATAATAGAAAATTTCATCATATGAGAAAATTGAAATTAATTGAAAATTTTAAATTTTAACAGGCTATTTTTTATGCAGTCATTCTAATATAATTATCACACATTTTTATGTTTTCTTCTTCACCTTGCGTTATTTATGTATTAATCTAGTTTCAATGTCAGCGATTACAATGTTTTCTCATAATTCCGATACATTAGAAGTTAATAACAAAGACAATCATATATATGAAACTAAACAACATCATAGATAACTTCATCATACGAAAACCTTCTAAATAGCAAATTTTAGATCATTGCAGGTGAGTTTTTGGTACAGTCATTGTAATATAATTATTATAGATTTTTACTTTTAGTTAATTAGATTAAGAGAAGTTTTTAAATTATTGCTCTTGATTATGTATCAAAACTAAAAATTCGCTTGCCCTAAAGCACATCTTTAGAAGGTAACAGATATAATTTATTTATACATTGCTTTTTTAATATGTTTTTTCAACTTTGTAAAATCTGGGGATTATAGGGTTAGCTCTTTCCGGACCACAACATATCCAGCGAACGAATTTCAGTAAAACTCACTTTATTGTAAGTCTTACTGGTCAAATATGATACTTTTGTAGAGAAAGAATTTTCTCCGCCTCTGGGAAATTGGAAAACTCATGGGAACTCTCGTCCCCTAAAGAACGCAAAAAATAGAAACTCGGACAAACTTCAATTTTCCAAAAGCCAATAATATCAATTTTGTGAATTATTTTTGCATGTCAAATGACTCCTTTACAATGTTGATCACTAAAACAAGAAGAATTATTGACCAGTATCTTGTGGGATGTCCAGGAAGTGCTGAAAAGGACACCCAGCTCCTGCTTTCCAACAGATTCCTCAAAATATTTCACAGAATAACACTTTAACACACATTTCTCTCAACAGGATGTTATTGCAGACACATTAAGCTTTCTCAAGAGCCAAAAAAACACTTCCTGGACAATCAGAATTCACCAAAATCTGGAAGAATAGGAAAAACTTCCCCGAAAGCAATCTTTTTCGCTGCCAAATGTCAAAATTATCGGCCATATTGGCAAAAATTTCGCTCCCGCTTGAATTTTCTTACAAAGTTGGTGTCAAAAAGCAAATGGCGGGCATTGGCGGGATAACCTTACATTTGACCTCAAGATTCATGCGGTCGAGAATTCCCAACAAGTTTGAACAGGTTTTTTGAAAATTTATGAAAAAATTGTTTTTCGAATTTATGTAATCTGTAATTGATAGTTATCATACTTATTGGCCCCGAGAGGTTTTTCCTTATTCGGGTCTAGAAATATGAAAAAAGTCACAATATGTGCAAGGAAGCAGAAAATCGAAAATTCACGATTTTTGACCAAGAATATCTTAGCTCAGGAGTTAATTGGGATCCTGCAAAAAATATCCTAGATTTGGACATCCTTATAGTTTGTAATCATCCACAAGAATCGGAATTTTATCGATTCTAAATAGTCTAAAAAAATTATTTTTTCCATGGGTATCCAGAGTCCCAAAGGAGACGAAAGAGTTAGATATTAACGGTCCACTGTGATCTCCCCATAAATTGACATTAATTCTAGTTGATTCTTAATTTTTGCTTTTTACCCCTTCTATATTTTCCTTCATACGTTCACCCTGATTCAGTCTAGCCCTAAAGAATCTCACCAATTTTTATAATGGGTAACATGGCGGAGCATATTTCTGTCGGACTTTTTTTCATTGATTTTTTTCAACTCATGATCTAGTCTTATTTTAGCAAATAATGCCACAACAAGCTGGATCAGGTTGGAGAAGTGATCAATAGATTCTATGAAATGCATAATATTATGCACAAAGGCATAATCACTGACTTTCAGTAGAATATTGTTGATCATATCTTCAACCTTAAAGTTGCAGATGAACTCGTTATGTCCAGCTGAGAGACCGTTTCTAAAATATGTCTCACATTCCTTGCAGACATCCTGCATGAATGTTGAAGGCTGAAGACTCTTAGAATTATTATGCAGTAATGAGTTCGTTCTGATTTCTCCAGAGAGGCAGTCTAGACAGTGTTCACACTTCAAATGCTTTTTAAGGGCAAACAAGATATGCCCGCCTGTCATTTCTAATATACTCTCCAAGACATTGGAAAACCTCTCCTGAATCAAAGACACCTCTTGTGTATTCAGGATATCAACCTCTTCTTGAATTGGGAGGTCGGTCTCCGCTTCTTCCTCTGTCTTGAAGACTATGCTACTCTTATTCGACTGAGGGGATTTTTCATTTAATTTAGAATAAGATTTAAATAAAATTCTATATATTTGACAAAATTTATAGGAATCGGTTTAGTCTTTCTAGAATAAGTGAACATTGGTGTCAAATGCATAATGGCATTACCACTATCTTCATTACTTTTTAATAGAAAATATCCTTTTTAAGTTAGAAAGTTTTTAGCTGTAGTTTTTTGAAATATTTTAGAATTTAGAAATATTTTATATAAATTGATTTACAGGTTTATACAGGATTTATTATTTTTATTTGTGAGTTCTTTAAAAATTTTATATTTTCACCGCATACTTGATTCAATAAGAAGAAAATAAACGGATCTGATATGAACATTAGCATATTTAGGGTGCCCTGAAGGTCTCAAATCTCTATCTCTAACCGTTTATCCTCTATGCGCGGTAACAGCTTACAGGACATGCGGACAAATAGCGTGACGTCATTTCTCAGAAATCGTATGAAACTCAAAGATAAGTTCAGAAAAGTGGTACTCGAGTAAAGTATTGAATAAGGGTGTGATTATAAAGGAATTATACCCAAGAAGGATGACAATTGGAAATAAATTTAATACAGAAAGATCCAGTCCGATTCCTATAGTTTCAAAATAAAATATCTCTAAAAAGCTGCAGTAATTACTTGTATTCTAGGCGTATGACACTTGCTTTTTTCATATTTCTCACAAATCCATTAAAATGTGTGTTTATTCTCTATTTTGTTTTGCGTAAATCAAATTACTGAAATTTAATTATATAAAACAAAAGCTAAGTTAATGGTAATAAGTAATTTACGAAATATTTATGATTTTTATATTATTTGGGATATAATACAAGAAATAT
>NW_026604869.1:0-4000 GCF_024763615.1 Phlebotomus papatasi
ATCCCAAGACATTGATGGATTAATTGTCCATGTAGACAACAACTCAACTGGTAAAGTTTGACCAAGATGAAGATTTCCAGTAGAAACTGTGCATTACTCTCCATTTTGACAATAAAAAGTTGCACGTCACCTACAATCTTGTCGAAAATCAACGTCCCATTCATCCCCTTTCAGGTGTCCCAAACATCCCCACGGGTAGTTTTGGTATTTAAAATCTTTAAGTAAAAAACAAGAGCGTATAATCTCTGACATTTTTATTAAAATATGTTCCCAGATTATACTGCTAGATAATGAGATAAAAAAGTTTTGATTATATATCGCTGATTTAAAATACAAAGAGCAAAACTGAAAAATCAAAAAATATAATTTTTATCAATTTTTAAGAAAGTGTTCATAGAATTAAAACAATAAAACTGAGGATATCCATTCTTTTAGTCAAGATACATCTTATTATTGTTTACAATTGAGTAGTGATTTAATCCCATTTATTTCAAAGATTAATGAAAAAATCGCCTTGTCCCACACTACCCCTGTCCCAAACCTCCCCGGTCTCCCCTACACATTTTGTCCAGTTACGCGCGATTTTTTGTGGTTTTTTTTTTCACCCACAATGGATTTTATAATAGAAAAGCAAAATAAAATATACTATTTTTTTAAGAATTTATGTTTTAGAAATCCTTTTTGCAAGACAAGAAAAAAATGGTGCCTCACCACAAACAACCTGGGAATACAATTTTTTTGACTGAAAAAAAAATTAGTCATAATTTTTTAAAATAAAAAAATAAATAAAAGAAACTTTTCTTTAAGAAATTTTTTTTAAAAAAAAATCTGAAATAGAAAAGAATTTTTTGTGATCAAAATGTGTCTTTTTCATTTAGGATATCCCGGCAAAATTTATTTAAAAAAAAGTATTTTTCAAGTATTTTTCATGAGAAAATACTTTTTTTTTTCATCATTTTAAATCATTTTCGTCAATCTTTAATCAATCAATTACTAATCTTGGCAATGTCAGATGTCATGTCATAGACGCCTAGTGATCTTTATTTGGGAATTTCTTACAAAACTAGGTGTAAATAGGTGCTGAAAAGTGCTCAATTGGATGCCCAAGGTGTTGAACAAGTGCGTGGTATAGTTATTTGTGTGTCAGAGACAATTCCCAGTGCGCTGTGAGAGGATCTTTCTGGACACTTTTTGGGTGCGCTTCTCCAGTGGAGAGTGAGACAGTGTATGTGTGTTTTGGGGTCGGCGAAAGCACGGGCGTACTTTTTTTGCCATTTCCTCACGCAATTCTCGTGCTAAATTGGCGGTATCCTCCCCCATCCCGGAACTCTGTGTCATCCCCCCACAAGTGGTGGTACTGCAGCTGGTGCATCTGCAGCCCAGAGTTGGAGAAGCTTTTTGGGTGAGTGAGTGAGCTTTGGAGGTGTTTTTTTTTTGTTCGAAAGAAAGGAAAAGAAAGATGGACGAGTCACAGCCCAAGACCCTGTATGTGGGCAACTTGGACAATTCGGTGTCTGAGGAATTGCTATGGTCGCTCTTTGCACAGATTGGCATGGTGAAGAATTGCAAGATAATTAGGGAACCTGGCAATGATCGCTATGCATTCATTGAATTTACCAATCATCAGTCAGTGTCCACAGCACTGACCGCCATGAATAAGAGACTCTTCCTGGACAAGGAGATGAAAGTTAATTGGGCCACGAGTCCAGGAAATCAGCCAAAAGCTGACATTAGTTCCCACCATCACATTTTCGTTGGAGATTTGAATCCGAAAATTGAGGCAGAGACCCTGAGGGAGGCTTTTGCACCCTTCCCAATGGGCAAACAATTACTCCGACTCAAAAATGATTGAGTTTTGTTGTACAAGAAATGGTCAAAAAATTACTCCTAATTGGAATCTTAAAAAATAGTCGTATTCGCGTCGAATTGTAGTCAGAGCATTACTCAAAAATGAGTTAGTAATTCATTAGTTATTTTACGGGCTTAAAATTTACTCTAACATGAGGTAATAAAAGCGACTCCAAAGGACGGTCCTTTTCCGTACGAAAAAATGACGCCCAAAAAATAGTGCACTTGCCATCCTTCTCAACCGCATATGAACGAAATCGACGTACGTACTCTCAATGAAAAAGTCAGATGCACTGCACAATTTTGCACTATACTATCACCTTAGACACAGTTTTCTCATTAAATCTTGACATATTTTATTGTTTTTTGCTACTTTTTATGAAATTTTGGTCAATTTTTTCCAATTTCACTACTCACATTTGCGAATATTTTTCTCATTCGACTATTGCTGAATGAGCCGCCCGACATGTCGAAAATGTTTCAGCTGGATGACAACAACACACAAAAATCTTTTAAATTTTTCACTAAATAGGACTTTTAGACACAAGATTTTCATCACACAATACTCCTGAGACAGGAGTAACCACCTGAATAACGAAATTTAATTTTCCATAAAAATTGTCCGGGTATTTATCAACCAAAACACTGCCTAATTTTTGCTTAATTTTTGTCGGCACTGACTTCTTCTAAATCAGAACACATTTCTCTACTGGAGCAGCTTTGCCTCCTAATGTTACACTATAATATTATTGACAAAACACGCGAAATTGCCAACTACTTTGCAAATTCACAGCACTGCATACTATTTGCCATTCGACAAGTGATATTTCCCCAGACATACCCAGCTAGGGGAAGATTATTTATAGGGACACTGGAAGTCACTGGAAGAGCCCATTTTGGCGCGTCGTATTTTAGTCATGGGCGAGTAAACTCAGAGCTATTACGACGCCAAGTGACTTTCGTAATAACCGTCGTATTATTTCCCACTTTCCGGCATTCGACGCTCTGACGACCGTCACAGGACCCATTTTTGGATCCAAAATACATACATCCAACAGTAATCTTCCTCAAAATTGCCGTTTGGGTTTGGAGAAATTTCCAATTGTCGCATTGTGCGTGATCCGCAAACACTGAAATCCAAGGGATATGCCTTTATGTCGTTCGTGAAGAAGGCTGAAGCTGAGAATGCCATTCAGTCGATGAATGGACAGTGGCTGGGCTCTAGGTCAATTCGTACCAACTGGAGCACCCGCAAACCACAACCACTGCGTGAAACGAGCAAGGGTATCAAGGGTGGTAAGCCATCGTACAAAGAGATTTACAATCAGACCAATCCAACAAATGCCACGGTGTACTGTGGAGGCCTTGCAGCCAATGTGATCAGCGAGGAGATGGTGCACAAGCACTTTGGCCAATTTGGCGCCATTCAGGATGTCAGGGTGTTCAAGGATAACGGCTATGCCTTCATCAAATTCACCACAAAGGAAGCCGCAATGCATGCCATCGAAGCCACTCACAACACCGACATCAACGGACAGCCCGTCAAGTGCTTCTGGGGCAAGGAGAATGGTGGAGATACTATCAGCAATGCCCAGCCATCAAACCAGAGTCAGCCGGTGCAGCCACAGGGAGCACAGTAACTATCCCTATTCCTATCAGCAAATGGGCTACTGGTACCAGCCGGGATATCCTGCGGCACAGATGCCAGCGCAGTACATGCAACAGGGCTACTATCCCTATGCCTACACGAGTCCATAGCAAGGAGCCGGAGCATATCGCATGGTCCAGCCGGCCATTACGATGTATATGGGAGTCCCCACGGTACAGAGTGTGACGGCCACCAATGGCGCCGCTGCCAATCAGCCTCAAATCATGTATACGGCGATGCCACAGTATCAGACACAATGAGACGAACTCAACACTGAGGATACAGCACAAACAACCAAGAGGATCAAGAGATAGAAATTTTCATTTTATTCAAAAGTTTGAATCAAAAGCAACTGTAACGGTGGCGCCAACAACATGTCTCAATTTATACCTCCCTGAAGCTGGCCGAAGGCCAGCCGAATGCAGGTTTGTGACTTGGCTAAGAAAAACCGTTGCAAATTCAATTTTTTTTTGTGTCTTGACTAAAAAACACTGAGAAAATTTA
>NW_026604870.1:0-4000 GCF_024763615.1 Phlebotomus papatasi
AAGCAAATTTCTTCCCCTACTTTGCAAGTACATTGTACATTCTTCCACAATTGCCCTATATTCTTCCAAATATAAACAATGAGAAGTTAGTATGATTTATCAACTTTTAGAAAGAAATAATAAAAAGAAAAGGATTAAATATATTATAAAAAATTATTCATGTTCACAGTCGTGAACATCTTGGGCCGGCGGCGCCCTGGATGATGCTTCTTGGAATCTATTGTGTAGCAATCGCCTGAACCTCTCAGATAACGTTACCTCCTCTGGTTCAGGTTGGTCTTCGTTCGGTAGCTCTCTACGACAGCATCGTAACCACATTCTCCTCGTTGTCCATGCCACCAACAGGATGATAGGTACGATGATGGAGACCGGTATGGTAAAACTTGGTCCCATAACCCAATTGTGGTGTGTGTTGACATTCACCTCTGGAACATGAGCAGTTGTAATTGGCTCAAATGACTTCAGGGGTTGTGGATTTTGAATCTTTATTTTCGCAGCGGTACGATCTGCTTCAAGCAGAGTAAAATCCATTCGTTTCACAAAGCTAGATGAAACCTTAGTTGTAGATTCAATGCTTGCACGTAGACTCATAGTGCCTGATTCAATAGCACATCCACCCAAAATTTTTGTGATGCCAACATTCTCGATGACATGTTCATCTCTTATCCCTTGGCATATTATAGCAATGGACTCTGGTTGACTACTGATAAAGAGCCAAACATTGTTCATAGTCAATTTTTTCCACAATATGCCTTTCAGCTCGATCAAAGTAGCTTTGCAGGATTTCTTGGGATATCTGTTGTAGATCTGATCAATGACACAAGTAGGTCGCTCCTTCAGATCATGTACTGCATGAGGGGCACATACGTATCCCGACTGCAAATCATGAGTGCAACCTTCATGACGAAATTCAAAGAACATCTGGCTGTTAAAATCAACAGCAATTGTCTCTGACTCTAGATCAGGTGTAAGAAAACTCCCATTAATGAGACGCATTGGAACAGGTGTTATGTGGAGCACCTTATACCTCTGTTTCTCCAGAATGTAAAGCTTCCCAAAGATTTGTATAGAATCTGCATTGATTGTGAAGTCAACCTTGGACCCTACTATCTCAACCACTTGATAATCGGACCCTATTCTATCTAAAGTTCTCCTGATAGTTTCATTTAAAGTTTTGCGTGAGGCAAAATCTAAGATGTTGCCCCTTCCAGTTCTTGCTCTCATCAATCTCTCATAAAACTCATCTAATTCTTCAAGATAATCACTCGCGGACGTATACATTGCCAAAACTTCCAGTCTTACCCTATTATGATCCATAACCACATTCCAAGCTCGTAGTTCCTCTGTGAGCTGAATCACCTGGTTCATCTTCTGCGTATATTGTGACATCTTGGCATTGATTTGTTCTATCGCGTGATCAACCTTGGCGCTTAGTAGCATATTATGCTGATTGATGGAGTCCATCTGTACCCGTTGACTTTGTTGAAGTTCCTCTATATCCCTGTAAACTTCATCATTCACTCCGAAGACATAGGTTAAAGCCTGGCCTAATAGTCCTCTTCGTTTTCTAACTGCGGAAGTGTATATATTTTCAATTTTTTCAATGACTGAACCCACCTTGTGTCGAAGATGTTCGATATAGTATTTACATCTCACATCATGAGTGAGTTCTTCAGCTTCCCGACATGCATTTGATGTATTTTTAAGCGTCTCCTCTATTGTCAGTCTGTCCTTTGAAAATTGGTCGTAACGATAATCCGTTTCAATTCTCAATATTCCTCTCTTGAGCCTTGCTACACCTAGTTCCTCAACATAAAGACCTGGTTGTGGTTCAACAATAGTGTAATTATGAGTTCGAACTGCAGAGTGACTGTGAGTTTGAGTAGCTCCAAGAGTGAAAAGCGCTAACAGCATGAAAAGAAGTGTGCTTTTCCAGGAACTATTTCTAAATCTTGGTCTGTTGTTTTGACGATTTGCCCAAGCGAAATTACTCGTACTAGGGGTTTGTCTAAAATCAGAGTCTGTCCGATCAGGCTTCTGATCAATCGGAAGCTTCGCTATCTTAGTGATTGGACGTCTTTTTTCCCCATCCTTAGTCTTCAAATCCACCACTCTGTTAATACCATCAGATCCTGGATGGATTCTAATGACTCTTGCCAATGGCCATCGTTGAGGAGGTATGTTTCCGTCCGTGATAAGAACTAAGTCTCCTATCTCCACAGGCTCTTTCAGTCTCTGCCATTTGTAGCGCTGCTGCAAATGCTGTAAATAGTCACGAGACCATCTTTTCCATAAGGACTGATTCAGCCTCGTAACTTTTTTCCAACGTCTAAGTGGTTCTTCCTCTTCCACTTCGTCTTCGGGCGGGGCCAAGATTTGCCTTCCGATGAGGAAGTGTCCCGGCGACAGGGCAGAAAGATCGTTCGGATCGTTAGACAGCGGAGAAATTGGCCTTGAGTTTAAGGCTGCTTCTACGCGTGTTAGGACTGTCGTGAATTCCTCATACGAAAGAGTTGTATCCCTCAACACTATCTTCAAGTGTTTCTTCGCTGACTTTACTGCAGCTTCCCATAATCCACCAAAATGAGGAGCTGCTGGTGGGATTAGATGCCATTGTATCCCTTCCTCAGCTGCATATCTTGATGCATTTTCGGTTGCATCTTTTGTCGCCTTTTTCAATTCCTTTTCTAGTACGTTCTTCGCACCAACCAAGTTTGTGCCATTATCACTATATATGTTGGCTGGTTTTCCTCTGCGTGATATAAATCTTTTGAACGCAGCTAGAAAAGCTTCTTTTGTAAGTTCAGTGACGAGTTCCATATGTACGGCTTTCGTGCTGAAACAGACAAATATAGCGATATAGCTTTTGGTCTTCGCAACTCCCCTTACTTTTGACGCCCTCGTGAAGAAAGGTCCAGCGAAATCAACTCCGCACGAAGTAAAGGGAGGAGATGAAGTCACTCTCGAATGCGGAAGATTTCCCATCAGCTGATCCGGAGTGTGTCTTTTATGTCTGAAACAAATTAGACATTTGTCTATTATACTCTTTACAGTATTTCTCGAATTAGGGAATCCAATATTTGTTCCTTAGATAATTCAACGTCAGTGAAATTCCTCCATGTAATGTGGAATGATGGGCTTCATGTATAATTAAATTAGCCAAATGAGATTTCTGGGGTTTCAAAACTGGATGTTTTGCCCCATATGGGAGTTCTGAATTTTCGAGTCTTCCTCCCACTCTAAGAAGTCCATCCTCATCAAGAAATGGACTCAACGAGAGTATCTTACTTTTGGAGAGAATAGGAAGTTTCTTTTGAAGTCGATAAACTTCTGGTCCGAAATATTTTGCTTGGAGTGACTTGACCAGAAACAGTTCCGCCTCTCTCAACTCTTTAGTTGTCAAAGGACCTCTTATTTGCTCTTTTTTCTTTAACAAGTTAATAAATCTGAAGTAATATGCTGCGATACGAATTGTCTTCGATAAGGAATCATATTTGTCCAGAAGCTCATTCTCTGGTATATCTAATTCTGGTATTTTTTCTTCAGCAGTCATGTGGTCGAAAAAATCATCCCTGTCTATCAACGACAACGGAATTGAAGTAGATGTGGCAGCCATACATGCTTCTTCTACCATTCTCAGATGCTCATGCTCCTTATCTGGCCAATAATCCTCAGGATCCTTTAGCCATGTTGGTCCTCTCCACCATAGTTTGGTGGTACGTAATTTTGAAGGACAAATTCCTCGCGACAGAAGATCTGCTGGATTTTCTTCTGTGGAAACATATTGCCAAATCTTTTTATCCGTATATTTATGAATTTTTTCGATCCGTTGGGCTACATAATCACCCCATTCAGATGCATCTCTTCGAAGCCATGCCAGGACTATTTTAGAATCAATCCAAGCATGACAGTTTACATCCGCGATATCGAGTGTTTTCAAAGTCATATCAAGGAGCTCAGCTAGCAAAACTGCTCCACAGAGCTCAAGTCGAGGCATTGT
>NW_026604871.1:0-105000 GCF_024763615.1 Phlebotomus papatasi
TTTCCCTCTTGATTGCACGATTTGCTTGTCTCATATCCACACATATACGGATGACATCGTCATCCTTTCCCACAATAACCAATGGTGAAACCCAATTACTAGGCCCACTCACTCTTTCTATGATATAAGCCCTCAAATACTCCTCTAACTTTTCTTCAACTCGGTCAGCCAAAGCAATAGGAGGTCTGCGAACATGTTGAGTAACTGGAGAAATGTTCTCATTGATCGGGATTTTCAGTTTTACACCCTTGATTTTGGGGAAGGGGACCGTTCTTGAATTCTCTGACACTTGTCTAACGTCAATGCGATGGAAGCTGGGTAAACCCAACACAAGAACTCCAAGGGCTTTAGCTGTCACCTTTCCTAATAGAGATTGAGTACCATGTTTAACCACATAAAATGTTCCGCTTCCAGACAATTCTTCTTGGTTATCCCGAATTGAAATGTCAGCTTCAAAAACACCCAGTATTTCCAGTGGGGTCGTTTGTCCATATGCTCTCAAGCTTTTGTCGCACTCTGTAGCCATCTTCCTGACTTGTACTCCATTGTTCTTCATGTATATCAACGCATCTTCATTAATAATGTTATAATTTGATCCTGAATCGATTATCATATTTATTAGTACTCCTCCGACATAGCACCAGATGTTTTCGTCATTTCCACCAATATTAAAGATGAAACCTGAAGGTTCAGACTCCTGTTCAACACTTCGTACCATTCCTTTCTTGGGTTCTGCCTCTCCACTACTTTTGCTTGTGTTCTGTCCAATATTGGAAGTAGTTTTTCTCTTTAAATCCTTGCGTGTCCTACACTGGGCGTAGAAATGATTTTTCCCATTACATTTCTTACATTGTTTTCCCCAAGCCGGACACTGGGAACTTTGAGAATCATAACTGCGGCTGCCACATCCATCACAGTCCGAAGAAGTTGATTTCCTTTGTTGCTGAATTCTATTCAAGCTTTCGGAGCTGTGAGAATTCTGATTATTCTGCATGGGAATTCCTTTTGCAGAATTGAGTTCCATATCTTTCGACTGTTGCTTGACACTTTGGTAAGAATTTACCATCTTCGCCATCTTGTCAACCGTAAGATTGTCCTTTGCAAGCAATTTTTCTCGCAATTCAGCGGGACTCAACAAAATAATTCGGTCCATACAGACAATTGCTTGGCTTTCGCTTTCATTTTTCCCGAAATTACACCTTGATGCTTTGTTTTGTAGACGTAGCATGAAATTTTCCAGTAGCTCACCTGCTTCTGGCTTCATAGTCCAAAATTCATATCGCTCATAAGCATCATGACGTTTAGGTGCAAAATATTTGTCCAGCCTCTCCATGGCTGCCTTGTATGGATCTGAATTTTCGTCGATAACCACATCTTTTTCCTCCAGATGGTGGTACAATTCTTGGAGTTCAAAACCTCCCAATGTCATCAGCAAGCTCTTCAGCCTGTCCTTGTCCATATCTCCACTGGCATGATCCATATACTCGAATCCCCTTTTCCATTTGAACCATTTATTCCGCTTCTCATTGATTGGAAGCGATTGAAAATGGAACGGCGGAATATTCAACAAGCTTTCTCTGATTCCGGGAACTGAAATACAGGCGATTTATCGAATAAATACTTGCCCATTCTTTATAACATAATTACAAATCTCACCTAGAGCCATTTCCTTTCAAATTTATTCGTGACTTCTCAGCCTTTTCGGCCCGGTCGTTTGGCTCTTCACTATGCTCCACCACGTTGGATTGTGATGAGCAAAGTCTTTAAATGCCTTCTCGGCAGTCTCCTTTTTGGATGACCTATTTGATCTTTTGCCTCCTCGGCAACCCCTACCACATGTGGGGTCTCTCACTTGGTCCAAATTGACCGTAAATTCAGCATAAATTGACTGCAAAGAAATCTGAGAGAAAATCATAACCTCACTTTAGTGAGTCTTCCAAATTCATTTCAATCTCATTGAATTTTTTCAGATATCTTTATTTCTATTAATTCACCAATTTCATATTTACCTCGTCGACACTTTGTGATATCCTCAGAGGAATAATACTGCAGAATACTAAATAAAGAACACTAATGTTTTCGTGGAGTCACTTTATTATCTAACAATATCAACTTCCATTAACTTACTATTGGCGCCACCTATTGGTGGATACCACAAAATTAATAAAAAATATATTGTCGAATTAGAGATCAAAAATTTAAGAACAATTTATAATTATAGCAGATTCTGATTCACACTACTTTAGTCATTGTGTCAAAAATAATATTTCAGAAATTGAGTCATAAATATTATATTATAATAATTGTGGAGAATTACCTATAAATATATTGTGGTGTTATAAATCTGTCAGGGACTGTGTGTTTCTTGGGCTTCCTTCTACCGTTTGTGATATTCACGTACCTGTGGTAAACAATAATTTCTCTGTGATAGGATTCTGTGATATCTAATACCCTCTTCTTCCTGCCCAGTTTACCTGGAAATATATATTCCTTTATTAAATATCTTCAACAGTGATCCGGAACGTAGGCGGCTGGATTTTCCAGAAGACGTTTCCTCGATGACCGCCAAATGCCCTTCTCCAAATCCACTGAGGCAGTGAAACATACTTTTCACCTTCACCAATTATTTTATTTACAAATATTCTCCTCTTAGATTTCACTGAACACGTTTAACTCTACGTCACGTAAATTTTTCTGTAGTTTGAACTAATATTTAATTTATAATTCACAAAATAAACTTATATCTTTTTCTCTCCTCACGTCTCTGTGCAAAATCAAGTCTTCTTACGTAATGCCCATACTCGTTCCCCTTATTCCCCTACTTTCTTTCCAGCTGATCTCATTCACCACTTTTTCCTCTTTCTCTCTCCCTCCATGCATGTTCAAAATCCAACCGTCTTTTGTCTCTTATTTTTAAGAGATCTTATAGAGTGGAAATTCTATACATGCTCCCGGGGGAGATTGTGACTCTCACATGTTGGAAGTTTGGCGACTTTAGTCACTGACCTGGTATAGGTTCCTGTCGGGGTTTTTATGTCGATGACTCTCACCTTCCCGTCTCCTCCAGTGTGGACTCCAACAACTCTTCCTGTCGTCCATTTGGTGGTTCCTATGGAAGCATCGTGCAAGATCACTGTGTCATCCACCTTCAGGTTCTCTTTCTCCGTGTGCCATTTTGAGCGCTCTTGAAGTGTGTGCAAGTAGGATAGCCTCCACTTTCTCACAAAATCTTGTACAATCCGCTGACACAATTGCCATCTTGTCAAGTGGTTCATCCTCACGGATGCAAGATTTTCATCAGGCAACTGAGTCGGTGGTGCCAAAAGCAAAAAATGACCCGGAGTCAATGGTTGTGGATCTCTGGGATCGTCCGACAGAATGGTGATCGGCCTACTATTCAACACGGCTTCGACCTGTGTGAGAATTGTATAAAATTCCTCATAATTTAGTCGTTGCTCGCCAATAACTTTCTTGAGATGAGTCTTTGCTGACTTCACTGCTGCTTCGACTAATCCGTTGAAGTGCGGAGAACGAGCCGGTTGAAAGTGCCAGGTAATGTTCTGGTTGATTGTTTGGTCTTGAATGGTTTGAGCTTCTTCTGCTAACAGACGTTGAAGTTCACGTGATGCTCCTAGGAAATTCCTTCCGTTATCTGAGAACACTTCTTTGCAAACTCCTCTACGTGAAGTGAATCGTCTGAAGCTGCTCATGAATGCTTCGGATGACAAACTGCTTACAATTTCCAGATGGACTGCCTTGGTTGAGGTGCATACAAAGACAACTATGTCGATCCTTTGAGTGCGTCCACGGGACTCGGCGCCTGTTCTAATAAAGAATGGCCCGCAGCAATCAATGGCCACGCTGGAAAATGCCCTTACCAACGAAATTCGGTGCTTAGGCAAGTCTGCCATTATCTGATTTTCTCGAGAAGTTTTGTGCACGAAACACGCCTTGCACATGTGGACAACGTTTCTTGTGATATGACGTCCACCTATTGGCCAGTACCTTCTTCGACAATGAGCTAGCAATAGCTGTGGCCCGGGGTGCAATAGTGATAAGTGCATCTCTCGGATGATAAGCTTTGTCAAATCACTGCGTGGGAGAATTTTTGGATATTTGGTGTTGTAGTCATCATCCAGATGTCCCAATCTGCCACCGACCCTTCAAATTCTCTCCTTATCCAGAAACGGGTGCAACTTTTTCATTGCTGCGCTGTTGATGGTCACTGCTTTGTTGTTCATGAGATCCTGAATGAGCTCCGGAAAATGAGATTCTTGGTCCCATTTTATCAACTGATTCTCTGCCCAGACTAAGTCTGCTGCACTATGACTTGTGGGTTGATTCGGATGAGCTCCTGCATGACCTTTAGTCCTCAATGCTCTGAATCTCAAGAGTTGGCCAACTTTGCAAATTACCAAAAGAACTCTCTTCATTCTGGATAAGTTGCTTATTTTTGACACGAGGGTAGTGAAAATGTAATTTCCTTCTGACTTGTTGACAGTGAGTGTAGCGACTGAAATGTCTTGTGACTCCTCGACTGCTGGTGGAACACTTTCCTTGCTTTCCCAAGCTAAATCACTCTCCTTTAACCAATGAGGGCCTTCCCAATACAATGATGAGTTATTCAACTCCATGGCTGTGGTTCCTCTTGAAATGAGGTCTGCCGGGTTTTCTTTTGTGGGAACGTGTCTCCAACATTCAACAGCTGTCAACTCTCTGATCGTTGTCACTCTATTTTTGGTAAAAACGTCTTGTTTGTTTGAAGCGGATGCAATTTTCGCAAGAACTACTGATGAGGATTTACCTATAATTTGTAGAAGAACCACCGAAAATATCAATCACCAGCCCTTCTACTTCTGCAGATAGTCTCTCACCTATTAAATTACAAGACAAAAACCGCTGGTAACTTGTTATGATGCCCTTTGGCCACCTCAGTGACGTGCTCACCTATTAAAAACACAGAAACTATTACAATCCGATCGAGTAGGATCAAAGTTTCTTTCCTCTGCTGCTGCAACTATCTCCAAGGATTTCACTGGACAATTTCCGGAATTAAAAACACTTTTATTTTCACAGAAATTATAATTTTATTCTTCACCTCGTGGATCACTTGTCTACTCACATGGAATTTTTGCCAAAGACTGTTCAAACTGTATTTTTTATACGGAAGTACCGATTGCGGTATTCAATGAGAGAGTGAAGATGATCTACAGGTTTTTGATAAATGCAATATTACCCAAGGGAACTTCAAAAAAGCCTAAAGTTATACAATCATGTAAATTTAAATTTCAAATTCTTAACATCACTCCCCCCTTTTGAAGTTTACGTTTAGAATAATAAATTTTAGACCTTTTTTGTTTAAGTACCCATTTATAGCTATGTAATACAATTTTGAACTTGGAATACAACGTAGAAATTGTATTACATCGTAGAAGTTGGAATACATCGTAGAAATTGTATTACATCTTTGAAGTTGGAATATCATCATCATCATTAATCATCATCATCATTTCAACCACTTATCACTATTGGGGGGCGGGGAAGTTGGAATCCAACGTAGAAATTGTAATACAATTTTGAAGTTGGAATACAACGTAGAAATTGTATTACAATTTTGAACTTGGAATACAACGTAGAAATTGTATTACATCGTAGAAGTTGGAATACAACTTTCAAAATATCATGTCAGTGGATTCCCTATCTCCTCTCTAGGAAATCCCAGATCCCCTGGGATTTTCTTGCATATTATGCCCAAGACTCTTCAGATACCTTCCGTGGTCAGAGGATTTCTGGAGCTTCCTCCAAGAAATCCCAGATCTTTTGGGATTTTCTTGCATATTATGCCCAAGACTCTTCAGATACCTTCCGTGGTCAGAGGATTTCTGGAGCTTCCTCCAAGAAATCCCAGATCTTTTGGGATTTTCTTGCATATTATGCCCAAGACTCTTCAGATACCTTCCGTGGTCAGAGGATTTCTGGAGCTTCCTCCAAGAAATCCCAGATCTTTTGGGATTTTCTTGCATATTATGCCCAAGACTCTTCAGATACCTTCCGTGGTCAGAGGATTTCTGGAGCTTCCTCCAAGAAATCCCAGATCTTTTGGGATTTTCTTGCATATTATGCCCAAGACTCTTCAGATACCTTCCGTGGTCAGAGGATTTCTGGAGCTTCCTCCAAGAAATCCCAGATCTTTTGGGATTTTCTTGCATATTATGCCCAAGACTCTTCAGATACCTTCCGTGGTCAGAGGATTTCTGGAGCTTCCTCCAAGAAATCCCAGATCTTTTGGGATTTTCTTGCATATTATGCCCAAGACTCTTCAGATACCTTCCGTGGTCAGAGGATTTCTGGAGCTTCCTCCAAGAAATCCCAGATCTTTTGGGATTTTCTTGCATATTATGCCCAAGACTCTTCAGATACCTTCCGTGGTCAGAGGATTTCTGGAGCTTCCTCCAAGAAATCCCAGATCTTTTGGGATTTTCTTGCATATTATGCCCAAGACTCTTCAGATACCTTCCGTGGTCAGAGGATTTCTGGAGCTTCCTCCAAGAAATCCCAGATCTTTTGGGATTTTCTTGCATATTATGCCCAAGACTCTTCAGATACCTTCCGTGGTCAGAGGATTTCTGGAGCTTCCTCCAAGAAATCCCAGATCTTTTGGGATTTTCTTGCATATTATGCCCAAGACTCTTCAGATACCTTCCGTGGTCAGAGGATTTCTGGAGCTTCCTCCAAGAAATCCCAGATCTTTTGGGATTTTCTTGCATATTATGCCCAAGACTCTTCAGATACCTTCCGTGGTCAGAGGATTTCTGGAGCTTCCTCCAAGAAATCCCAGATCTTTTGGGATTTTCTTGCATATTATGCCCAAGACTCTTCAGATACCTTCCGTGGTCAGAGGATTTCTGGAGCTTCCTCCAAGAAATCCCAGATCTTTTGGGATTTTCTTGCATATTATGCCCAAGACTCTTCAGATACCTTCCGTGGTCAGAGGATTTCTGGAGCTTCCTCCAAGAAATCCCAGATCTTTTGGGATTTTCTTGCATATTATGCCCAAGACTCTTCAGATACCTTCCGTGGTCAGAGGATTTCTGGAGCTTCCTCCAAGAAATCCCAGATCTTTTGGGATTTTCTTGCATATTATGCCCAAGACTCTTCAGATACCTTCCGTGGTCAGAGGATTTCTGGAGCTTCCTCCAAGAAATCCCAGATCTTTTGGGATTTTCTTGCATATTATGCCCAAGACTCTTCAGATACCTTCCGTGGTCAGAGGATTTCTGGAGCTTCCTCCAAGAAATCCCAGATCTTTTGGGATTTTCTTGCATATTATGCCCAAGACTCTTCAGATACCTTCCGTGGTCAGAGGATTTCTGGAGCTTCCTCCAAGAAATCCCAGATCTTTTGGGATTTTCTTGCATATTATGCCCAAGACTCTTCAGATACCTTCCGTGGTCAGAGGATTTCTGGAGCTTCCTCCAAGAAATCCCAGATCTTTTGGGATTTTCTTGCATATTATGCCCAAGACTCTTCAGATACCTTCCGTGGTCAGAGGATTTCTGGAGCTTCCTCCAAGAAATCCCAGATCTTTTGGGATTTTCTTGCATATTATGCCCAAGACTCTTCAGATACCTTCCGTGGTCAGAGGATTTCTGGAGCTTCCTCCAAGAAATCCCAGATCTTTTGGGATTTTCTTGCATATTATGCCCAAGACTCTTCAGATACCTTCCGTGGTCAGAGGATTTCTGGAGCTTCCTCCAAGAAATCCCAGATCTTTTGGGATTTTCTTGCATATTATGCCCAAGACTCTTCAGATACCTTCCGTGGTCAGAGGATTTCTGGAGCTTCCTCCAAGAAATCCCAGATCTTTTGGGATTTTCTTGCATATTATGCCCAAGACTCTTCAGATACCTTCCGTGGTCAGAGGATTTCTGGAGCTTCCTCCAAGAAATCCCAGATCTTTTGGGATTTTCTTGCATATTATGCCCAAGACTCTTCAGATACCTTCCGTGGTCAGAGGATTTCTGGAGCTTCCTCCAAGAAATCCCAGATCTTTTGGGATTTTCTTGCATATTATGCCCAAGACTCTTCAGATACCTTCCGTGGTCAGAGGATTTCTGGAGCTTCCTCCAAGAAATCCCAGATCTTTTGGGATTTTCTTGCATATTATGCCCAAGACTCTTCAGATACCTTCCGTGGTCAGAGGATTTCTGGAGCTTCCTCCAAGAAATCCCAGATCTTTTGGGATTTTCTTGCATATTATGCCCAAGACTCTTCAGATACCTTCCGTGGTCAGAGGATTTCTGGAGCTTCCTCCAAGAAATCCCAGATCTTTTGGGATTTTCTTGCATATTATGCCCAAGACTCTTCAGATACCTTCCGTGGTCAGAGGATTTCTGGAGCTTCCTCCAAGAAATCCCAGATCTTTTGGGATTTTCTTGCATATTATGCCCAAGACTCTTCAGATACCTTCCGTGGTCAGAGGATTTCTGGAGCTTCCTCCCAGAAGCAAATCCTTCAGATCTTTTGGAGCTTCCTCCAAGAAATCCCAGATCTTTTTTTCTTGCATATTATGCCCAAGACTCTTCAGATACCTTCCGTGGTCAGAGGATTTCTGGAGCTTCCTCCAAGAAATCCCAGATCTTTTGGGATTTTCTTGCATATTATGCCCAAGACTCTTCAGATACCTTCCGTGGTCAGAGGATTTCTGGAGCTTCCTCCAAGAAATCCCAGATCTTTTGGGATTTTCTTGCATATTATGCCCAAGACTCTTCAGATACCTTCCGTGGTCAGAGGATTTCTGGAGCTTCCTCCAAGAAATCCCAGATCTTTTGGGATTTTCTTGCATATTATGCCCAAGACTCTTCAGATACCTTCCGTGGTCAGAGGATTTCTGGAGCTTCCTCCAAGAAATCCCAGATCTTTTGGGATTTTCTTGCATATTATGCCCAAGACTCTTCAGATACCTTCCGTGGTCAGAGGATTTCTGGAGCTTCCTCCAAGAAATCCCAGATCTTTTGGGATTTTCTTGCATATTATGCCCAAGACTCTTCAGATACCTTCCGTGGTCAGAGGATTTCTGGAGCTTCCTCCAAGAAATCCCAGATCTTTTGGGATTTTCTTGCATATTATGCCCAAGACTCTTCAGATACCTTCCGTGGTCAGAGGATTTCTGGAGCTTCCTCCAAGAAATCCCAGATCTTTTGGGATTTTCTTGCATATTATGCCCAAGACTCTTCAGATACCTTCCGTGGTCAGAGGATTTCTGGAGCTTCCTCCAAGAAATCCCAGATCTTTTGGGATTTTCTTGCATATTATGCCCAAGACTCTTCAGATACCTTCCGTGGTCAGAGGATTTCTGGAGCTTCCTCCAAGAAATCCCAGATCTTTTGGGATTTTCTTGCATATTATGCCCAAGACTCTTCAGATACCTTCCGTGGTCAGAGGATTTCTGGAGCTTCCTCCAAGAAATCCCAGATCTTTTGGGATTTTCTTGCATATTATGCCCAAGACTCTTCAGATACCTTCCGTGGTCAGAGGATTTCTGGAGCTTCCTCCAAGAAATCCCAGATCTTTTGGGATTTTCTTGCATATTATGCCCAAGACTCTTCAGATACCTTCCGTGGTCAGAGGATTTCTGGAGCTTCCTCCAAGAAATCCCAGATCTTTTGGGATTTTCTTGCATATTATGCCCAAGACTCTTCAGATACCTTCCGTGGTCAGAGGATTTCTGGAGCTTCCTCCAAGAAATCCCAGATCTTTTGGGAGCATATTATGCCCAAGACTCTTCAGATACCTTTTGGGATTTTCTTGCATATTATGCCCAAGACTCTTCAGATACCTTCCGTGGTCAGAGGATTTCTGGAGCTTCCTCCAAGAAATCCCAGATCTTTTGGGATTTTCTTGCATATTATGCCCAAGACTCTTCAGATACCTTCCGTGGTCAGAGGATTTCTGGAGCTTCCTCCAAGAAATCCCAGATCTTTTGGGATTTTCTTGCATATTATGCCCAAGACTCTTCAGATACCTTCCGTGGTCAGAGGATTTCTGGAGCTTCCTCCAAGAAATCCCAGATCTTTTGGGATTTTCTTGCATATTATGCCCAAGACTCTTCAGATACCTTCCGTGGTCAGAGGATTTCTGGAGCTTCCTCCAAGAAATCCCAGATCTTTTGGGATTTTCTTGCATATTATGCCCAAGACTCTTCAGATACCTTCCGTGGTCAGAGGATTTCTGGAGCTTCCTCCAAGAAATCCCAGATCTTTTGGGATTTTCTTGCATATTATGCCCAAGACTCTTCAGATACCTTCCGTGGTCAGAGGATTTCTGGAGCTTCCTCCAAGAAATCCCAGATCTTTTGGGATTTTCTTGCATATTATGCCCAAGACTCTTCAGATACCTTCCGTGGTCAGAGGATTTCTGGAGCTTCCTCCAAGAAATCCCAGATCTTTTGGGATTTTCTTGCATATTATGCCCAAGACTCTTCAGATACCTTCCGTGGTCAGAGGATTTCTGGAGCTTCCTCCAAGAAATCCCAGATCTTTTGGGATTTTCTTGCATATTATGCCCAAGACTCTTCAGATACCTTCCGTGGTCAGAGGATTTCTGGAGCTTCCTCCAAGAAATCCCAGATCTTTTGGGATTTTCTTGCATATTATGCCCAAGACTCTTCAGATACCTTCCGTGGTCAGAGGATTTCTGGAGCTTCCTCCAAGAAATCCCAGATCTTTTGGGATTTTCTTGCATATTATGCCCAAGACTCTTCAGATACCTTCCGTGGTCAGAGGATTTCTGGAGCTTCCTCCAAGAAATCCCAGATCTTTTGGGATTTTCTTGCATATTATGCCCAAGACTCTTCAGATACCTTCCGTGGTCAGAGGATTTCTGGAGCTTCCTCCAAGAAATCCCAGATCTTTTGGGATTTTCTTGCATATTATGCCCAAGACTCTTCAGATACCTTCCGTGGTCAGAGGATTTCTGGAGCTTCCTCCAAGAAATCCCAGATCTTTTGGGATTTTCTTGCATATTATGCCCAAGACTCTTCAGATACCTTCCGTGGTCAGAGGATTTCTGGAGCTTCCTCCAAGAAATCCCAGATCTTTTGGGATTTTCTTGCATATTATGCCCAAGACTCTTCAGATACCTTCCGTGGTCAGAGGATTTCTGGAGCTTCCTCCAAGAAATCCCAGATCTTTTGGGATTTTCTTGCATATTATGCCCAAGACTCTTCAGATACCTTCCGTGGTCAGAGGATTTCTGGAGCTTCCTCCAAGAAATCCCAGATCTTTTGGGATTTTCTTGCATATTATGCCCAAGACTCTTCAGATACCTTCCGTGGTCAGAGGATTTCTGGAGCTTCCTCCAAGAAATCCCAGATCTTTTGGGATTTTCTTGCATATTATGCCCAAGACTCTTCAGATACCTTCCGTGGTCAGAGGATTTCTGGAGCTTCCTCCAAGAAATCCCAGATCTTTTGGGATTTTCTTGCATATTATGCCCAAGACTCTTCAGATACCTTCCGTGGTCAGAGGATTTCTGGAGCTTCCTCCAAGAAATCCCAGATCTTTTGGGATTTTCTTGCATATTATGCCCAAGACTCTTCAGATACCTTCCGTGGTCAGAGGATTTCTGGAGCTTCCTCCAAGAAATCCCAGATCTTTTGGGATTTTCTTGCATATTATGCCCAAGACTCTTCAGATACCTTCCGTGGTCAGAGGATTTCTGGAGCTTCCTCCAAGAAATCCCAGATCTTTTGGGATTTTCTTGCATATTATGCCCAAGACTCTTCAGATACCTTCCGTGGTCAGAGGATTTCTGGAGCTTCCTCCAAGAAATCCCAGATCTTTTGGGATTTTCTTGCATATTATGCCCAAGACTCTTCAGATACCTTCCGTGGTCAGAGGATTTCTGGAGCTTCCTCCAAGAAATCCCAGATCTTTTGGGATTTTCTTGCATATTATGCCCAAGACTCTTCAGATACCTTCCGTGGTCAGAGGATTTCTGGAGCTTCCTCCAAGAAATCCCAGATCTTTTGGGATTTTCTTGCATATTATGCCCAAGACTCTTCAGATACCTTCCGTGGTCAGAGGATTTCTGGAGCTTCCTCCAAGAAATCCCAGATCTTTTGGGATTTTCTTGCATATTATGCCCAAGACTCTTCAGATACCTTCCGTGGTCAGAGGATTTCTGGAGCTTCCTCCAAGAAATCCCAGATCTTTTGGGATTTTCTTGCATATTATGCCCAAGACTCTTCAGATACCTTCCGTGGTCAGAGGATTTCTGGAGCTTCCTCCAAGAAATCCCAGATCTTTTGGGATTTTCTTGCATATTATGCCCAAGACTCTTCAGATACCTTCCGTGGTCAGAGGATTTCTGGAGCTTCCTCCAAGAAATCCCAGATCTTTTGGGATTTTCTTGCATATTATGCCCAAGACTCTTCAGATACCTTCCGTGGTCAGAGGATTTCTGGAGCTTCCTCCAAGAAATCCCAGATCTTTTGGGATTTTCTTGCATATTATGCCCAAGACTCTTCAGATACCTTCCGTGGTCAGAGGATTTCTGGAGCTTCCTCCAAGAAATCCCAGATCTTTTGGGATTTTCTTGCATATTATGCCCAAGACTCTTCAGATACCTTCCGTGGTCAGAGGATTTCTGGAGCTTCCTCCAAGAAATCCCAGATCTTTTGGGATTTTCTTGCATATTATGCCCAAGACTCTTCAGATACCTTCCGTGGTCAGAGGATTTCTGGAGCTTCCTCCAAGAAATCCCAGATCTTTTGGGATTTTCTTGCATATTATGCCCAAGACTCTTCAGATACCTTCCGTGGTCAGAGGATTTCTGGAGCTTCCTCCAAGAAATCCCAGATCTTTTGGGATTTTCTTGCATATTATGCCCAAGACTCTTCAGATACCTTCCGTGGTCAGAGGATTTCTGGAGCTTCCTCCAAGAAATCCCAGATCTTTTGGGATTTTCTTGCATATTATGCCCAAGACTCTTCAGATACCTTCCGTGGTCAGAGGATTTCTGGAGCTTCCTCCAAGAAATCCCAGATCTTTTGGGATTTTCTTGCATATTATGCCCAAGACTCTTCAGATACCTTCCGTGGTCAGAGGATTTCTGGAGCTTCCTCCAAGAAATCCCAGATCTTTTGGGATTTTCTTGCATATTATGCCCAAGACTCTTCAGATACCTTCCGTGGTCAGAGGATTTCTGGAGCTTCCTCCAAGAAATCCCAGATCTTTTGGGATTTTCTTGCATATTATGCCCAAGACTCTTCAGATACCTTCCGTGGTCAGAGGATTTCTGGAGCTTCCTCCAAGAAATCCCAGATCTTTTGGGATTTTCTTGCATATTATGCCCAAGACTCTTCAGATACCTTCCGTGGTCAGAGGATTTCTGGAGCTTCCTCCAAGAAATCCCAGATCTTTTGGGATTTTCTTGCATATTATGCCCAAGACTCTTCAGATACCTTCCGTGGTCAGAGGATTTCTGGAGCTTCCTCCAAGAAATCCCAGATCTTTTGGGATTTTCTTGCATATTATGCCCAAGACTCTTCAGATACCTTCCGTGGTCAGAGGATTTCTGGAGCTTCCTCCAAGAAATCCCAGATCTTTTGGGATTTTCTTGCATATTATGCCCAAGACTCTTCAGATACCTTCCGTGGTCAGAGGATTTCTGGAGCTTCCTCCAAGAAATCCCAGATCTTTTGGGATTTTCTTGCATATTATGCCCAAGACTCTTCAGATACCTTCCGTGGTCAGAGGATTTCTGGAGCTTCCTCCAAGAAATCCCAGATCTTTTGGGATTTTCTTGCATATTATGCCCAAGACTCTTCAGATACCTTCCGTGGTCAGAGGATTTCTGGAGCTTCCTCCAAGAAATCCCAGATCTTTTGGGATTTTCTTGCATATTATGCCCAAGACTCTTCAGATACCTTCCGTGGTCAGAGGATTTCTGGAGCTTCCTCCAAGAAATCCCAGATCTTTTGGGATTTTCTTGCATATTATGCCCAAGACTCTTCAGATACCTTCCGTGGTCAGAGGATTTCTGGAGCTTCCTCCAAGAAATCCCAGATCTTTTGGGATTTTCTTGCATATTATGCCCAAGACTCTTCAGATACCTTCCGTGGTCAGAGGATTTCTGGAGCTTCCTCCAAGAAATCCCAGATCTTTTGGGATTTTCTTGCATATTATGCCCAAGACTCTTCAGATACCTTCCGTGGTCAGAGGATTTCTGGAGCTTCCTCCAAGAAATCCCAGATCTTTTGGGATTTTCTTGCATATTATGCCCAAGACTCTTCAGATACCTTCCGTGGTCAGAGGATTTCTGGAGCTTCCTCCAAGAAATCCCAGATCTTTTGGGATTTTCTTGCATATTATGCCCAAGACTCTTCAGATACCTTCCGTGGTCAGAGGATTTCTGGAGCTTCCTCCAAGAAATCCCAGATCTTTTGGGATTTTCTTGCATATTATGCCCAAGACTCTTCAGATACCTTCCGTGGTCAGAGGATTTCTGGAGCTTCCTCCAAGAAATCCCAGATCTTTTGGGATTTTCTTGCATATTATGCCCAAGACTCTTCAGATACCTTCCGTGGTCAGAGGATTTCTGGAGCTTCCTCCAAGAAATCCCAGATCTTTTGGGATTTTCTTGCATATTATGCCCAAGACTCTTCAGATACCTTCCGTGGTCAGAGGATTTCTGGAGCTTCCTCCAAGAAATCCCAGATCTTTTGGGATTTTCTTGCATATTATGCCCAAGACTCTTCAGATACCTTCCGTGGTCAGAGGATTTCTGGAGCTTCCTCCAAGAAATCCCAGATCTTTTGGGATTTTCTTGCATATTATGCCCAAGACTCTTCAGATACCTTCCGTGGTCAGAGGATTTCTGGAGCTTCCTCCAAGAAATCCCAGATCTTTTGGGATTTTCTTGCATATTATGCCCAAGACTCTTCAGATACCTTCCGTGGTCAGAGGATTTCTGGAGCTTCCTCCAAGAAATCCCAGATCTTTTGGGATTTTCTTGCATATTATGCCCAAGACTCTTCAGATACCTTCCGTGGTCAGAGGATTTCTGGAGCTTCCTCCAAGAAATCCCAGATCTTTTGGGATTTTCTTGCATATTATGCCCAAGACTCTTCAGATACCTTCCGTGGTCAGAGGATTTCTGGAGCTTCCTCCAAGAAATCCCAGATCTTTTGGGATTTTCTTGCATATTATGCCCAAGACTCTTCAGATACCTTCCGTGGTCAGAGGATTTCTGGAGCTTCCTCCAAGAAATCCCAGATCTTTTGGGATTTTCTTGCATATTATGCCCAAGACTCTTCAGATACCTTCCGTGGTCAGAGGATTTCTGGAGCTTCCTCCAAGAAATCCCAGATCTTTTGGGATTTTCTTGCATATTATGCCCAAGACTCTTCAGATACCTTCCGTGGTCAGAGGATTTCTGGAGCTTCCTCCAAGAAATCCCAGATCTTTTGGGATTTTCTTGCATATTATGCCCAAGACTCTTCAGATACCTTCCGTGGTCAGAGGATTTCTGGAGCTTCCTCCAAGAAATCCCAGATCTTTTGGGATTTTCTTGCATATTATGCCCAAGACTCTTCAGATACCTTCCGTGGTCAGAGGATTTCTGGAGCTTCCTCCAAGAAATCCCAGATCTTTTGGGATTTTCTTGCATATTATGCCCAAGACTCTTCAGATACCTTCCGTGGTCAGAGGATTTCTGGAGCTTCCTCCAAGAAATCCCAGATCTTTTGGGATTTTCTTGCATATTATGCCCAAGACTCTTCAGATACCTTCCGTGGTCAGAGGATTTCTGGAGCTTCCTCCAAGAAATCCCAGATCTTTTGGGATTTTCTTGCATATTATGCCCAAGACTCTTCAGATACCTTCCGTGGTCAGAGGATTTCTGGAGCTTCCTCCAAGAAATCCCAGATCTTTTGGGATTTTCTTGCATATTATGCCCAAGACTCTTCAGATACCTTCCGTGGTCAGAGGATTTCTGGAGCTTCCTCCAAGAAATCCCAGATCTTTTGGGATTTTCTTGCATATTATGCCCAAGACTCTTCAGATACCTTCCGTGGTCAGAGGATTTCTGGAGCTTCCTCCAAGAAATCCCAGATCTTTTGGGATTTTCTTGCATATTATGCCCAAGACTCTTCAGATACCTTCCGTGGTCAGAGGATTTCTGGAGCTTCCTCCAAGAAATCCCAGATCTTTTGGGATTTTCTTGCATATTATGCCCAAGACTCTTCAGATACCTTCCGTGGTCAGAGGATTTCTGGAGCTTCCTCCAAGAAATCCCAGATCTTTTGGGATTTTCTTGCATATTATGCCCAAGACTCTTCAGATACCTTCCGTGGTCAGAGGATTTCTGGAGCTTCCTCCAAGAAATCCCAGATCTTTTGGGATTTTCTTGCATATTATGCCCAAGACTCTTCAGATACCTTCCGTGGTCAGAGGATTTCTGGAGCTTCCTCCAAGAAATCCCAGATCTTTTGGGATTTTCTTGCATATTATGCCCAAGACTCTTCAGATACCTTCCGTGGTCAGAGGATTTCTGGAGCTTCCTCCAAGAAATCCCAGATCTTTTGGGATTTTCTTGCATATTATGCCCAAGACTCTTCAGATACCTTCCGTGGTCAGAGGATTTCTGGAGCTTCCTCCAAGAAATCCCAGATCTTTTGGGATTTTCTTGCATATTATGCCCAAGACTCTTCAGATACCTTCCGTGGTCAGAGGATTTCTGGAGCTTCCTCCAAGCTTCCTCCAAGAAATCCCAGATCTTTTGGGATTTTCTTGCATATTATGCCCAAGACTCTTCAGATACCTTCCGTGGTCAGAGGATTTCTGGAGCTTCCTCCAAGAAATCCCAGATCTTTTGGGATTTTCTTGCATATTATGCCCAAGACTCTTCAGATACCTTCCGTGGTCAGAGGATTTCTGGAGCTTCCTCCAAGAAATCCCAGATCTTTTGGGATTTTCTTGCATATTATGCCCAAGACTCTTCAGATACCTTCCGTGGTCAGAGGATTTCTGGAGCTTCCTCCAAGAAATCCCAGATCTTTTGGGATTTTCTTGCATATTATGCCCAAGACTCTTCAGATACCTTCCGTGGTCAGAGGATTTCTGGAGCTTCCTCCAAGAAATCCCAGATCTTTTGGGATTTTCTTGCATATTATGCCCAAGACTCTTCAGATACCTTCCGTGGTCAGAGGATTTCTGGAGCTTCCTCCAAGAAATCCCAGATCTTTTGGGATTTTCTTGCATATTATGCCCAAGACTCTTCAGATACCTTCCGTGGTCAGAGGATTTCTGGAGCTTCCTCCAAGAAATCCCAGATCTTTTGGGATTTTCTTGCATATTATGCCCAAGACTCTTCAGATACCTTCCGTGGTCAGAGGATTTCTGGAGCTTCCTCCAAGAAATCCCAGATCTTTTGGGATTTTCTTGCATATTATGCCCAAGACTCTTCAGATACCTTCCGTGGTCAGAGGATTTCTGGAGCTTCCTCCAAGAAATCCCAGATCTTTTGGGATTTTCTTGCATATTATGCCCAAGACTCTTCAGATACCTTCCGTGGTCAGAGGATTTCTGGAGCTTCCTCCAAGAAATCCCAGATCTTTTGGGATTTTCTTGCATATTATGCCCAAGACTCTTCAGATACCTTCCGTGGTCAGAGGATTTCTGGAGCTTCCTCCAAGAAATCCCAGATCTTTTGGGATTTTCTTGCATATTATGCCCAAGACTCTTCAGATACCTTCCGTGGTCAGAGGATTTCTGGAGCTTCCTCCAAGAAATCCCAGATCTTTTGGGATTTTCTTGCATATTATGCCCAAGACTCTTCAGATACCTTCCGTGGTCAGAGGATTTCTGGAGCTTCCTCCAAGAAATCCCAGATCTTTTGGGATTTTCTTGCATATTATGCCCAAGACTCTTCAGATACCTTCCGTGGTCAGAGGATTTCTGGAGCTTCCTCCAAGAAATCCCAGATCTTTTGGGATTTTCTTGCATATTATGCCCAAGACTCTTCAGATACCTTCCGTGGTCAGAGGATTTCTGGAGCTTCCTCCAAGAAATCCCAGATCTTTTGGGATTTTCTTGCATATTATGCCCAAGACTCTTCAGATACCTTCCGTGGTCAGAGGATTTCTGGAGCTTCCTCCAAGAAATCCCAGATCTTTTGGGATTTTCTTGCATATTATGCCCAAGACTCTTCAGATACCTTCCGTGGTCAGAGGATTTCTGGAGCTTCCTCCAAGAAATCCCAGATCTTTTGGGATTTTCTTGCATATTATGCCCAAGACTCTTCAGATACCTTCCGTGGTCAGAGGATTTCTGGAGCTTCCTCCAAGAAATCCCAGATCTTTTGGGATTTTCTTGCATATTATGCCCAAGACTCTTCAGATACCTTCCGTGGTCAGAGGATTTCTGGAGCTTCCTCCAAGAAATCCCAGATCTTTTGGGATTTTCTTGCATATTATGCCCAAGACTCTTCAGATACCTTCCGTGGTCAGAGGATTTCTGGAGCTTCCTCCAGGAAATCCCAGATCTTCTTTCCCAGATGCATTTATTTTATGCATTTCTCTTCCAATTTTCCTCATTTCCAAGTGAAATTTTGCACATCTCAAGCTTGAAGGAGGCTCTAAATAAATGTAAAGTTTGAGGTCCTTATCTCTCATAGTTTCCGAGATAATCGACTTGAAAGATTTTCTGACATTTGTATGCATTTCTCTTCCAATTTTCCTCATTTCCAAGTGAAATTTTGCACATCTCAAGCTTGAAGGAGGCTCTAAATAGATGTAAAGTTTGAGGTCCTTATCTCTCATAGTTTCCGAGATAATCGACTTGAAAGATTTTCTGACACTTGTATGCATTTCTCGCCCAATTTTCCTCATTTCCAAGTGAAATTTTGCACATCTCAAGCTTGAAGGAGGCTCTAAATAGATGTAAAGTTTGAGGTCCCTATCTCTCATAGTTTCAGGGATAATCGACTTTAAAGATTTCCAGACGCTTGTATGCATTTCTCTTCCAATTTTCCTCATTTCCAAGTGAAATTTTGCACATCTCAAGCTTGAAGGAGGCTCTAAATAGATGTAAAGTTTGAGGTCGTTATCTTTCATAGTTTCCGAGATTTTTTTTTTTTTGCTCCCCCCCTTAAATCCCTTTGCTCAGGTCTTAGGCCATAGGCCTATTTTGACCGAAATCCTGTCCAATAAAAAACCTAAAAAGGATGAAACTGTCAATAACTTAAAAAAAAATAAATAAATAATCAATAAATAACAGAAACGGACTACAACACACTTAAAATACACCACTATGAGTGTAAATAGCAAGACTACCATGAATTTTATAAATTTATCCTATTTCTCTTTACAAATTTTGCAATTAATTTTAAAGGTCCAGCTAGCTTGTTCTCTAGACACAGCGCTAATATATCTCTAACATAGAGGTTAGGGGATATAGCGCTGCACGAGTCAACAAGCTCGTCTCTACCAACCTCGAAACGAGAGCACTTGAAAAGGACATGATCAATGTCCTCGTATTCGATACATACGGCGCATAATGGGTCCTCGGTTATAGATATCCTATTCAGGTGTGCTCTCAGACCGTTGTGGTTCGAAATTATTCTGCTTATAATTACAATGGTTTCCCTGTTCAGATTTCCCATTCCCTTAAACCAAGTTTGTATACTACAATTTGGCAAAATTGAATGGCAGTATCTACCCAGTTCGCCCGAATGCCATGCCATCCTCCACTGAGCTATGCACTCCCATCTAGCAGTTGCGAACCAATCCTCCGTTCTCGACATTTCCTCTTGGACCACCGGTGCACACACTCCCCGTCTCGCTGCTGCGTCCGCCATATCATTCCCGGTCACTCCCACGTGCGACGGAACCCAGCAAATGCTCACGGATTTTTCCATATGTCCAAGACCGTCAACTAATACAGCGATTTCATGATGCAGTGGAAAGCAGCCATTACCCTTATTGTAGTTCTTGATCGACATAATGGAGGACAACGAATCTGAGAGAATACATATCCGATCATGTTCTGTTGGGTTCTCAGCAGCCAATTGGAGAGCCATTTTGATTGCAGTGAGTTCTGCAGTAAAGTTAGATGAGTTAGGATTGAGAGCCATGCAATCTTGCGACCTTGTTGTAACATCCCAGAAACCTGCCCCTACCCCCTGATCTGTTTTAGAGCCATCAGTATAGATAATAGGGGTTGTCAAACGTTGTTCATTATGTAACATTTCATTAACAAATTGATTGGCCACTAAGCTCCATACATCTTTTGGGAAACCTCTTAATTGCTCCCATACAGTGAGAGACACCTCACAATCAATTTTGTCAGGGCCAACTCTCTGTATGCTTTGCGCAACTACCATGGGGCTCCATCCAATCTCATCCAACATCTGTACAATTTGGGAAAGTGCATAACGCGGCCCTAAATTTTGCAATTCTCTAAGATCATCCCACAAATCTGGCTGCCTCAAAGCGGCCTTTATCAAAAACCTCTCTCCAAGATAGTTAAAACGTAACTCTAAGGGACAGATACCTGCCAAAACCTCTACAGTCATGGTGTGTGTTGATCTCATTAGTCCTAGGCAGATTCGTAAACATCGCCATTGGATGCGGTACAGTTTTAGTATGTGTCCCTTAGCCGCTGTTCTAAAAACTAAGCATCCATATTCAAGCACAGATCTAATAGTAGTCACATAGATTGTTCTCAAGACCACTGGGTGAGCTCCCCACCTTTGCCCACATACTGCTCTCATAAAGTTGATTCTTTTACTACATGATGCAACTATATTTCTGATCTGAGCTGCCCACAAACATTTACAATCGAATACCACTCCAAGGTATCTGAATGATGTGACACTTTGCAGAATTAAACCACTCCATTGCACTTTGATATCTGGAGGATTATGTTTTCGAGAGAAGAGCATAAAAGCTGATTTCTGAACAGACAGAGCTAAGCCTTTTGTTTCCAAAAAGCTGTTCACGGCCGAGCAAGCGCTGGATAAGGAGTTTTCTATCACATTGGGATATGAATGGGAAATACCTATAGCTATGTCATCTGCATATTGCAAAATAAAACAGCTATCAGGTATGACGGACTCTAATTCTCGAACATAAAGATTGTAACATAGAGGAGACAACACTGACCCTTGAGGCAAGCCTCTAAATCCAGTTCGAACAATTGACAGTCTGTTATTGTTATAAAAGTGCAGTTTTCTCTCCGTAAGCAAACGGCTGATCAGAAGGCCGACTCTCACAGGGAGGCTATGAGAAACAAGATCACTACACAAAACATCAACTAGAACATTATCGTATGCCGACTTCACATCTAGGAACACACAGCCAAGCATTCTTTTCTTTCTCCAAGCACACTGAATTAGAGTATGTAATTTAACTAGACAGTTCTGTGTCCCTACCCCACTTCGAAAACCCATTTGAGATTTTGGAATCAGATCCAGCTCTTTAGCCCAGTGGTCAATCCTACCAAGAAGTAATTTTTCAAAAAGTTTGCGTACAATCGACAGGAGACATATAGGTCTATAGTGATCACATTGCGAGCCATCCTTATTAGATTTTTTTATTGCTATTACTTTCGTAACAAGCCATGAATCAGGCACCGTAGCTGTTTGCAGAAAGTTATTAAATATGTCTAGCAGCAATACCTTCGCTTCAGACGGCATATTTTTAAGAAGACTAGCCCTTATTTTATCCTCCCCTGCCGCTTTATTTTTAACTTCTTGTAATGCATTTCTGAATTCCTGATTTGAAAACTCAGGCCACTCAGAATTAAGATCACTACCACTCTCATCATCATAATCATGGTATGCTTTATTAACGTATGTAGGAGCCAGTTTGTCCGCGAATTCTTCCAGCAGTTTGTTTTCCATAATTGGAGATTTCTTCCTTCCTTCTCCACGAAAGGATTTAGCCATGTTCCAAAGTTCTGTTAGTGAAGTTGAACTGGAAAATCTTTCACATCTTCCTCTCCAACAATCAATGCGTTTCTGACGGAATAATTTTTTCGCTTTGGCATCTATTCTTTTATATGCCAGAAAAGATTCCCTAGTGCCTGAGTTTCTGAATAGTCTGAATTTGACCTTCCTTTCCTCCCATATAGATACGCATTCCGCGTCAAACCACACCTTGTCTCTTTGAACAGACGGACGACCTCTTGCATTTGCGTTCCTGCTCCCAGAACTAGATCTTTGTGAAGCTACTGCAGCATCAAATAGGCCCTGCAACAGTCTGTCGAGTTTTTGAGTTCCAGAAGCATTATTCCTGGCGACATTTCTCACAACTTCCTTAACCAAGTGCCGAAACTTTTCCCAATCAGTGCGTGCATCCCTAATGAGTAGGTCTGGAGTCAGAAGCTCTTCATTTTCAACTCTGTGGTCGATATCAACAAATGTGGAGAGAATCGGAATGTGATCACTTCCGAGAGAATCATCTAGAAGAGTCCAATTCCACGACAGGGCCATGCTAGGCGACACCAGAGTTACATCTATCGCACTACTTGAATTAAGAGGGCAGGCTAATCGAGTAGGCCTTCCATCGTTAAGAACAACTAAATTTTTTATCTCGATCCAATTTTGAAGGGAGTTGCCTCTTGTGTTGGTGAAATTAGATCCCCAAAGGTCAGAATGTGCATTGAAATCACCACCTACAATAGCATTTTCAACCTCTCCACAGAACATACGGTCCAAATCATCAGCTCGTATTTGTGAAGTGTTTGGAATGTAGACAGATAAAACATCGAAAGTTTTTCTACGCCAGCATACCTTTGCGCCCACTATTTCACTTTCCATATTTTCTGTGTCAATTATATTTAAGCGGGTCGCGGGTACACTGCTTCTAACTCCCACCAAGACACCACCTCCTCTATTCGTTCTATCATTCCTAAAAATACTGTAGCCGGGGATTCTGAGATGACATCTAGGAGTAATTTTTGTTTCTTGTAAAATTAATATATCAATTTTTTCACGGACACATAACACGATGAGATCCTGAAGTTTCGACCGAACTCCATTCACATTCCAATGCAAAATCCTAAGAGACATATTTTCTTCATGATCCATGATTACTAAATAAGGAATTAACTAACTTAGGCCAAATATTCTCAATCAAGGGAAAAACTACGTCCTCCACTATGCGCAAAATCTCATCGCTAAGACCTACTTTCTTTAATATCCAAAACGCTACTTTCTTCAAGTCGTACCCAATCGGTAAGCTGTTGTTTTCTTGGGCATTTCCTTGGCATGCGAAAACATTTTGCTTAATCCTCGGGGTCTCAGTAGGACTGTCAACTCTGGCATTTTTCCTTCCGTGAGTTTTGTCGTGTTCTGATGCCCACGTAAACCAAGCGTTATCATCGTCTGGGAGCAAGTTTCCACTGTTCTTTCTTTTCAGAATCCTTCTGCGGGAATTACCTTCCATCGGATCACTATCTTGTAAAGACGATACGCTCAATATCTCTTCTTCTTCAACGTTTAACATATTATAGCGATTACGGGTCTTTAAAGGAGGGAAATTTTGGTCGAATGCAACTTTTGTGTTTTCATTTCCCTTCATACCTCGACTTTTCTTCGATTGCGGAGCTTTGACATGGTTTAGACCTGGCATCCTAGCTTCTTCTCTTTTAGCCAAAGCTTTTGTAACTGCACGGTCTTTGATCTCGTCGACCCTGGGACATATGTGGGTTTTTTCTCTGTACATCAGTCTACAGTTGGGACAATTATATGCTCCCTGTACACATTTAAGACCAGGCTTTCCATCTTGATGTATAAGTCCGCATTGCTCACATCTCTTCCGGTTTCCACAGTGTGATTCAGAGTGTCCAAGTCTAAAACAAATTTTGCATTGCATAACCCTTGGAGCGTAAGGGTTGACTGGGATTCGAAGTTTGTTCAAGATAACATAGTCCGGGAGCACTGTCCCTTCAAAAATAACCCTCACAAAAGGTGTGCGTTCATTTCTGGCTGTACCATTGACTTCGATCTTTTTCACCAGCCGTGACACCTCAATGATTTTTATCTTCTCAGAAATCCCGTCTAGAATCCCATATCCGTTTTTCATGATTTGATAAACCTCGGCGCAATCATTCATAAGGATCTTGCCACTTACTTCTGCCTCCTTTGCAGGGATATACACGAAGAATTGGTCGCAAAAATCCTTATTTAAAGCTAAGAGATTTGCTTCCCTCTTACTCTTAAAAAGAATCTTCAGTTTATCGCGGTTGACCGGATCAACGATCTCAATAGTTTTATAGCTTTTGAAAAGATCTGCAGCGACTTTCGGAACATTCAGAGAGTGCCTTTCTTTCGCTCGTAGGTAAACGACATATGGCCCTTTTGCTTTCTCACCATATTGTCTCACTCTCGCCAGCTTGATTTGTTCATTGCCTAAAATACTCTCTGTCGCATCTCTTCTTTCTTGTGCAGAATCCCTGTCCATCTCGTCATCCTCACCCATACCACCGGGATCCGGTGGCTTTGAAGGTTCACCATCGACCATACTACTAAATGCGTGTGTATCTCACACGGCTTTGACCTCTCCCACCAAACTCTCTTATCAAACTAGTTCTTATCTCTATCTACTACCACATACACACCTCCACCAGTCTCAGAGTGCACCTCAGAGAGGCAACACCAAAACTGCTCCTTAAAACTACCCTAAAAACACCCAAAATAAAACCACCACCACCCTAAATAAATCAAAAAAATTAAAAAATAAGAGTAATTCAACAATATAATAAAGAAAAAATGGAATCGCCAATGAAATAAGCAAAGAAAACCCTCGGTATCGCTTTGATTAGCTTTATGTTTACCATATGACGGTCAGAGAGCGAATGAGTTTCCGAGATAATCGACTTTAAAGATTTCCAGACACTTGCATGCATTTCTCTTCCAATTTTCCTCATTTCCAAGTGAAATTTTGCACATCTCAAGCCTGAAGGAGGCTCTAAATAGATGTAAAGTTTAAAGTCCCTATCTCTCATAGTTTCCGAGATAATCGACTTTAAAGATTTTCTGACACTTGTATGCATTTCTCTTCCAAATTTCCTCATTTCCAAGTGAAATTTTGCACATCTCAAGCTTGAAGGAGGCTCTAAACAGATGTAAAGTTTGAGGTCCCTATCTCTCATAGTTTCCGAGATAATCGACTTTAAAGATTTTCTGACACTTGTATGCATTTCTCTTCCAATTTTCCTCATTTCCAAGTGAAATTTTGCACATCTCAAGCTTGAAGGAGGCTCTAAACAGATGTAAAGTTTGAGGTCCCTATCTCTCATAGTTTCCGAGATAATCGACTTAAAAATTTTCTGACATTTGTATGCATTTCTCGCCCAATTTTCCTCATTTCCAAGTGAAATTTTGCACATCTCAAGCTTGAAGGAGGCTCTAAACAGATGTAAAGTTTAAGGTCCCTATCTCTCATAGTTTCCGAGATAATCGACTTTAAAGATTTTCTGACACTTGTATGCATTTCTCGCCCAATCTTCCTCATTTCCAAGTGAAATTTTGCACATCTCAAACTTGAAGGAGGCTCTATACAGATGTAAAGTTTGAGGTCCCTATCTCTCATAGTTTCCGAGATAATCGACTTTAAAGATTTTCTGACATTTGTATGCATTTCTCGCCCAATTTTCCTCATTTCCAAGTGAAATTTTGCACATCTCAAGCTTGAAGGAGGCTCCAAACAGATGTAAAGTTTAAGGTCCCTATCTCTCATAGTTTCCGAGATAATCGACTTTAAAGATTTTCTGACACTTGTATGCATTTCTCGCCCAATCTTCCTCATTTCCAAGTGAAATTTTGCACATCTCAAACTTGAAGGAGGCTCTATACAGATGTAAAGTTTGAGGTCCCTATCTCTCATAGTTTCCGAGATAATCGACTTTAAAGATTTTCTGACATTTGTATGCATTTCTCGCCCAATTTTCCTCATTTCCAAGTGAAATTTTGCACATCTCAAGCTTGAAGGAGGCTCTAAACAGATGTAAAGTTTGAGGTCCCTATCTCTCATAGTTTCCGAGATAATCGACTTAAAAATTTTCTGACATTTGTATGCATTTCTCGCCCAATTTTCCTCATTTCCAAGTGAAATTTTGCACATCTCAAGCTTGAAGGAGGCTCTAAACAGATGTAAAGTTTAAGGTCCCTATCTCTCATAGTTTCCGAGATAATCGACTTTAAAGATTTTCTGACACTTGTATGCATTTCTCGCCCAATCTTCCTCATTTCCAAGTGAAATTTTGCACATCTCAAACTTGAAGGAGGCTCTATACAGATGTAAAGTTTGAGGTCCCTATCTCTCATAGTTTCCGAGATAATCGACTTTAAAGATTTTCTGACATTTGTATGCATTTCTCGCCCAATTTTCCTCATTTCCAAGTGAAATTTTGCACATCTCAAGCTTGAAGGAGGCTCCAAACAGATGTAAAGTTTAAGGTCCCTATCTCTCATAGTTTCCGAGATAATCGACTTTAAAGATTTTCTGACACTTGTATGCATTTCTCGCCCAATCTTCCTCATTTCCAAGTGAAATTTTGCACATCTCAAACTTGAAGGAGGCTCTATACAGATGTAAAGTTTGAGGTCCCTATCTCTCATAGTTTCCGAGATAATCGACTTTAAAGATTTTCTGACATTTGTATGCATTTCTCGCCCAATTTTCCTCATTTCCAAGTGAAATTTTGCACATCTCAAGCTTGAAGGAGGCTCCAAACAGATGTAAAGTTTAAGGTCCCTATCTCTCATAGTTTCCGAGATAATCGACTTTAAAGATTTTCTGACACTTGTATGCATTTCTCGCCCAATCTTCCTCATTTCCAAGTGAAATTTTGCACATCTCAAACTTGAAGGAGGCTCTATAGAGATGTAAAGTTTGAGGTCCCTATCTCTCATAGTTTCCGAGATAATCGACTCTAAAGATTTTCTGACACTTGTATGCATTTCTCTTCCAATTTTCCTCATTTCCAAGTGAAATTTCGCACATCTCAAGTTTGAAGGAGGCTCTAAACAGATGTAAAGTTTAAGGTCCCTATCTCTCATAGTTTCCGAGATAATCGACTTTAAAGATTTTCTGACACTTGTATGCATTTCTCGCCCAATCTTCCTCATTTCCAAGTGAAATTTTGCACATCTCAAACTTGAAGGAGGCTCTAAACAGATGTAAAGTTTGAGGTCCCTATCTCTCATAGTTTCCGAGATAATCGACTTTAAAGATTTTCTGACATTTGTATGCATTTCTCTTCCAATTTTCCTCATTTCCAAGTGAAATTTTGCACATCTCAAGCTTGAAGGAGGCTCTAAACAGATGTAAAGTTTGAGGTCCCTATCTCTCATAGTTTCCGAGATAATCGACTTTAAAGATTTTCTGACACTTGTATGCATTTCTCGCCCATTTTTCCACATTTCCCAGTGAAATCTTGCACATCCAAGCTTGAAGGAGGCTCTAAACAGATGTAAAGTTTGAGGTCCCTATCTCTCATAGTTTCCGAGATAATCGACTTTAAAGATTTTCTGACATTTGTATGCATTTCTCGCCCAATTTTCCTCATTTCCAAGTGAAATCTTGCACATCCAAACTTGAAGGAGGCTCTAAACAGATGTAAAGTTTGAGGTCCCTGTCTCTCATAGTTTCCGAGATAATCGACTTTAAAGATTTTCCGACACTTGTATGCATTTCTCGCACAATTTTCCCCATTTCCAAGTGAAATTTCGCACTTGGAAATGAGAAAAATTGGGCGAGAAATGCATACAAGTGTCAGAAAATCTTTAAAGTCGATTATCTCGGAAACTATGAGAGATAGGGACCTCAAACTTTACATCTGTTTAGAGCCTCCTTCAAGCTTGAGATGTGCAAAATTTCACTTGGAAATGAGGAAAATTGGGCGAGAAATGCATACAAGTGTCAGAAAATCTTTAAAGTTGATTATTTCGGAAACTATGAGAGATAGGGACCTCAAACTTTACATCTGTTTAGAGCCTCCTTCAAGCTTGAGATGTGCAAAATTTCACTTGGAAATGAGGAAAATTGAGCGAGAAATGCATACAAGTGTCAGAAAATCTTTAAAGTCGATTATCTCGGAAGCTATGAGAGATAGGGACCTCAAACTTTACATCTGTATAGAGCCTCCTTCAAGTTTGAGATGTGCAAAATTTCACTTGGAAATGAGGAAAATTGGGCGAGAAATGCATACAAGTGTCAGAAAATCTTTAAAGTTGATTATCTCGGAAACTATGAGAGATAGGGACCTCAAACTTTACATCTGTTTAGAGCCTCCTTCAAGCTTGAGATGTGCAAAATTTCACTTGGAAATGAGGAAAATTGGGCGAGAAATGCATACAAGTGTCAGAAAATCTTTCAAGTCGATTATTTCGGAAGCTATGAGAGATAAGGACCTCAAACTTTACATCTGTTTAGAGCCTCCTTCAAGCTTGAGATGTGCAAAATTTCACTTGGAAATGAGGAAAATTGGGCGAGAAATGCATACAAGTGTCAGAAAATCTTTAAAGTCGATTATCTCGGAAGCTATGAGAGATAGGGACCTCAAACTTTACATCTGTTTAGAGAGCCTTCTTCAAGCTTGAGATGTGCAAAATTTCACTTGGAAATGAGGAAGATTGGGCGAGAAATGCATGCAAGTGTCAGAAAATCTTTAAAGTCGATTATCTCGGAAACTATGAAAGATAACGACCTCAAACTTTACATCTATTTAGAGCCTCCTTCAAGCTTGAGATGTGCAAAATTTCACTTGGAAATGAGGAAAATTGGAAGAGAAATGCATAAAATAAATGCATCTGGGAAAGAAGATCTGGGATTGTTTGGAGGAAGCTCCAGAAATCCTCTGACCACAGAAGGTATCTGAAGAGTCTTGGGCATAATATGCAAGAAAATCCCAAAAGATCTGGGATTTCTTGGAGGAAGCTCCAGGAATCCTCTGACCACAGAAGGTATCTGAAGAGTCTTGGGCATAATATGCAAGAAAATCCCAAAAGATCTGGGATTTCCTGGAGGAAGCTCCAGGAATCGTCTGACCACAGAAGGTATCTGAAGAGTCTGGGGCATAATATGCAAGAAAATCCCAAAAGATCTGGGATTTCTTGGAGGAAGCTCCAGGAATCCTCTGACCACAGAAGGTATCTGAAGAGTCTTGGGCATAATATGCAAGAAAATCCCAAAAGATCTGGGATTTCCTGGAGGAAGCTCCAGGAATCCTCTGACCACAGAAGGTATCTGAAGAGTCTTGGGCATAATATGCAAGAAAATCCCAAAAGATCTGGGATTTCCTTGAGAAGGCTCCAGGAATCCTCTGACCACAGAAGGTTTCTGAAGAGTCTTGGGCATAATATGCAAGAAAATCCCAAAAGATCTGGGATTTCCTGGAGGAAGCTCCAGGAATCCTCTGACCACAGAAGGTATCTGAAGAGTCTTGGGCATAATATGCAAGAAAATCCCAAAAGATCTGGGATTTCCTTGAGAAAGCTCCAGGAATCCTCTGACCACAGAAGGTATCTGAAGAGTCTTGGGCATAATATGCAAGAAAATCCCAAAAGATCTGGGATTTCCTGAAGAAAGCTCCAGGAATCCTCTGACCACGGAAGATATCTGAAGAGTCTTGGGCATAATATGCAAGAAAATCCCAAAAGATCTGGGATTTCCTTGAGAAAACTCCAGGAATCCTTTGACCACAGAAGGTATCTGAAGAGTCTTGGGCATAATATGCAAGAAAATCCCAAAAGATCTGGGATTTCTTGGAGAAAGCTCCAGGAATCCTCTGACCACAGAAGGTATCTGAAGAGTCTTGGGCATAATATGCAAGAAAATCCCAAAAGATCTGGGATTTATTGGAGGAAGCTCCAAAAATCCTCTGCCCACGGAAGGTATCTGAAGAGTCTTGGGCATAATATGCAAGAAAATCCCAAAAGATCTGGGATTTCTTGGAGGAAGCTCCAGAAATCCTCTGACCACGGAAGGTATCTGAAGAGTCTTGGGCATAATATGCAAGAAAATCCCAAAAGATCTGGGATTTCCTGGAGAAAGCTCCAGGAATCCTCTGACCACAGAAGGTATCTGAAGAGTCTTGGGCATAATATGCAAGAAAATCCCAAAAGATCTGGGATTTCTTGGAGGAAGCTCCAGAAATCCTCTGACCACGGAAGGTATCTGAAGAGTCTTGGGCATAATATGCAAGAAAAGCCCAAAAGATCTGGGATTTCCTGGAGAAAGCTCCAGGAATCCTCTGACCACAGAAGGTATCTGAAGAGTCTTGGGCATAATATGCAAGAAAATCCCAAAAGATCTGGGATTTCTTGGAAGAAGCTCCAGAAATCCTCTGACCACGGAAGGTATCTGAAGAGTCTTGGGCATAATATGCAAGAAAATCCCAAAAGATCTGGGATTTCTTGGAGGAAGCTCCAGAAATCCTCTGACCACGGAAGGTATCTGAAGAGTCTTGGGCATAATATGCAAGAAAATCCCAAAAGATCTGGGATTTCCTGGAGAAAGCTCCAGGAATCCTCTGACCACAGAAGGTATCTGAAGAGTCTTGGGCATAATATGCAAGAAAATCCCAAAAGATCTGGGATTTCTTGGAGGAAGCTCCAGGAATCCTCTGACCACAGAAGGTATCTGAAGAGTCTTGGGCATAATATGCAAGAATATCCCAAAAGATCTGGGATTTCCTGGAGAAAGCTCCAGGAATCCTCTGACCACGGAAGGTATCTGAAGAGTCTTGGGCATAATATGCAAGAAAATCCCAAAAGATCTGGGATTTCTTGGAGGAAGCTCCAGGAATCCTCTGACCACAGAAGGTATCTGAAGAGTCTTGGGCATAATATGCAAGAAAATCCCAAAAGATCTGGGATTTCCTGGAGGAAGCTCCAGGAATCCTCTGACCACGGAAGGTATCTGAAGAGTCTTGGGCATAATATGCAAGAAAATCCCAAAAGATCTGGGATTTCTTTAAAAAGCTCCAGGAATCCTCTGACCACAGAAGGTATCTGAAGAGTCTTGGGCATAATATGCAAGAAAATCCCAAAAGATCTGGGATTTCCTTGAGAAAGCTCCAGGAATCCTCTGACCACAGAAGGTATCTGAAGAGTCTTGGGCATAATATGCAAGAAAATCCCAAAAGATCTGGGATTTCTTGGAGGAAGCTCCAGGAATCCTCTGACCACAGAAGGTATCTGAAGAGTCTTGGGCATAATATGCAAGAAAATCCCAAAAGATCTGGGATTTCCTTGAGGAAGCTCCAGGAATCCTCTGACCACAGAAGGTATCTGAAGAGTCTTGGGCATAATATGCAAGAAAATCCCAAAAGATCTGGGATTTCCTTGAGAAAGCTCCAGGAATCCTCTGACCACAGAAGGTATCTGAAGAGTCTTGGGCATAATATGCAAGAAAATCCCAAAAGATCTGGGATTTCCTGGAGGAAGCTCCAGGAATCCTCTGACCACAGAAGGTATCTGAAGAGTCTTGGGCATAATATGCAAGAAAATCCCAAAAGATCTGGGATTTCCTTGAGAAAGCTCCAGGAATCCTCTGACCACAGAAGGTATCTGAAGAGTCTTGGGCATAATATGCAAGAAAATCCCAAAAGATCTGGGATTTCTTGGAGGAAGCTCCAGGAATCCTCTGACCACAGAAGGTATCTGAAGAGTCTTGGGCATAATATGCAAGAAAATCCCAAAAGATCTGGGATTTCCTGGAGGAAGCTCCAGGAATACTCTGACCACAGAAGGTATCTGAAGAGTCTTGGGCATAATATGCAAGAAAATCCCAAAAGATCTGGGATTTCCTTGAGAAAGCTCCAGGAATCCTCTGACCACAGAAGGTATCTGAAGAGTCTTGGGCATAATATGCAAGAAAATCCCAAAAGATCTGGGATTTCCTGGAGGAAGCTCCAGGAATCCTCTGACCACAGAAGGTATCTGAAGAGTCTTGGGCATAATATGCAAGAAAATCCCAAAAGATCTGGGATTTCTTGGAGGAAGCTCCATTAATCCTCTGACCACAGAAGGTATCTGAAGAGTCTTGGGCATAATATGCAAGAAAATCCCAAAAGATCTGGGATTTCCTTGAGAAAGCTCCAGGAATCCTCTGACCACAGAAGGTATCTGAAGAGTCTTGGGCATAATATGCAAGAAAATCCCAAAAGATCTGGGATTTCCTTGAGAAAGCTCCAGGAATCCTCTGACCACAGAAGGTATCTGAAGAGTCTTGGGCATAATATGCAAGAAAATCTTAAAAGATCTGAGATTTCTTTTAGGAAGCTCCAGAAATCCTCTGACCACGGAAGGTATCTGAAGAGTCTTGGGCATAATATGCAAGAAAATCCCAAAAGATCTGGGATTTCCTGGAGAAAGCTCCAGGAATCCTCTGACCACAGAAGGTATCTGAAGAGTCTTGGGCATAATATGCAAGAAAATCCCAAAAGATCTGGGATTTCTTGGAGGAAGCTCCAGGAATCCTCTGACCACAGAAGGTATCTGAAGAGTCTTGGGCATAATATGCAAGAAAATCCCAAAAGATCTGGGATTTCCTTGAGAAAGCTCCAGGAATCCTCTGACCACAGAAGGTATCTGAAGAGTCTTGGGCATAATATGCAAGAAAATCCCAAAAGATCTGGGATTTCTTGGAGAAAGCTCCAGGAATCCTCTGACCACAGAAGGTATCTGAAGAGTCTTGGGCATAATATGCAAGAAAATCCCAAAAGATCTGGGATTTCCTGGAGAAAGCTCCAGGAATCCTCTGACCACAGAAGGTATCTGAAGAGTCTTGGGCATAATATGCAAGAAAATCCCAAAAGATCTGGGATTTCTTGGAGGAAGCTCCAGAAATCCTCTGACCACGGAAGGTATCTGAAGAGTCTTGGGCATAATATGCAAGAAAATCCCAAAAGATCTGGGATTTACTGGAGAAAGCTCCAGGAATCCTCTGACCACAGAAGGTATCTGAAGAGTCTTGGGCATAATATGCAAGAAAATCCCAAAAGATCTGGGATTTCTTGGAAGAAGCTCCAGAAATCCTCTGACCACGGAAGGTATCTGAAGAGTCTTGGGCATAATATGCAAGAAAATCCCAAAAGATCTGGGATTTCTTGGAGGAAGCTCCAGAAATCCTCTGACCACGGAAGGTATCTGAAGAGTCTTGGGCATAATATGCAAGAAAATCCCAAAAGATCTGGGATTTCCTGGAGAAAGCTCCAGGAATCCTCTGACCACAGAAGGTATCTGAAGAGTCTTGGGCATAATATTCAAGAAAATCCCAAAAGATCTGGGATTTCTTGGAGGAAGCTCCAGAAATCCTCTGACCACGGAAGGTATCTGAAGAGTCTTGGGCATAATATGCAAGAAAATCCCAAAAGATCTGGGATTTCTTGGAGGAAGCTCCAGAAATCCTCTGACCACGGAAGGTATCTGAAGAGTCTTGGGCATAATATGCAAGAAAATCCCAAAAGATCTGGGATTTCCTGGAGAAAGCTCCAGGAATCCTCTGACCACAGAAGTTATCTGAAGAGTCTTGGGCATAATATGCAAGAAAATCCCAAAAGATCTGGGATTTCTTGGAGGAAGCTCCAGAAATCCTCTGACAACGGAAGGTATCTGAAGAGTCTTGGGCATAATATGCAAGAAAATCCCAAAAGATCTGGGATTTCCTTGAGAAAGCTCCAGGAATCCTCTGACCACAGAAGGTATCTGAAGAGTCTTGGGCATAATATGCAAGAAAATCCCAAAAGATCTGGGATTTCTTGGAAGAAGCTCCAGAAATCCTCTGACCACGGAAGGTATCTGAAGAGTCTTGGGCATAATATGCAAGAAAATCCCAAAAGATCTGGGATTTCTTGGAGGAAGCTCCAGAAATCCTCTGACCACAGAAGGTATCTGAAGAGTCTTGGGCATAATATGCAAGAAAATCCCAGAGGAGGTAGGGAATCCACTGACATGATATTTTGAAAGTTGTATTCCAACTTCTACGATGTAATACAATTTCTACGTTGTATTCCAAGTTCAAAATTGTAATACAATTTCTACGTTGTATTCCAAGTTCAAAATTGTAATACAATTTCTGCGTTGTATTCCAACATCAAAATTGTAATACAATTTCTACGTTGGATTCCAACTTCCCCGCCCCCCAATAGTGATAAGTGGTTGAAATGATGATGATGATTGATGATGATGATGATATTCCAACTTCAAAGATGTAATACAATTTCTACGATGTATTCCAACTTCTACGATGTAATACAATTTCTACGTTGTATTCCAAGTTCAAAATTGTATTACATAGCTATAAATGGGCCCTGAGAGATAGGGACCTCATACTTTACATCTATTTAGAGCCTCCTTCAAGCTTGAGATGTGCAAAATTTCACTTGGAAATGAGGAAAATTGGAAGAGAAATGCATACAAATGTCAGAAAATCTTTCAAGCCGATTATCTCGGAAACTATGAGAGATAAGGACCTCAAACTTTACATCTATTTAGAGCCTTCTTCAAGCTTGAGATGTGCAAAATTTCACTTGGAAATGAGGAAAATTGGAAGAGAAATGCATAAAATAAATGCATCTGGGAAAGAAGATCTGGGATTTCCTGGAGGAAGCTCCAGGAATCCTCTGACCACAGAAGGTATCTGAAGAGTCTTAGGCATAATATGCAAGAAGATCCCAAAAGATCTGGGATTTCTTGGAGGAAGCTCCAGGAATCCTCTGACCACAGAAGGTATCTGAAGAGTCTTGGGCATAATATGCAAGAAAATCCCAAAAGATCTGGGATTTCTTGGAGGAAGCTCCAGGAATCCTCTGACCACAGAAGGTATCTGAAGAGTCTTGGGCATAATATGCAAGAAAATCCCAAAAGATCTGGGATTTCCTGGAGGAAGCTCCAGGAATCCTCTGACCACGGAAGGTATCTGAAGAGTCTTGGGCATAATATGCAAGAAAATCCCAAAAGATCTGGGATTTCCTTGAGAAAGCTCCAGGAATCCTCTGACCACAGAAGGTATCTGAAGAGTCTTGGGCATAATATGCAAGAAAATCCCAAAAGATCTGGGATTTCCTGGAGGAAGCTCCAGGAATCCTCTGACCACAGAAGGTATCTGAAGAGTCTTGGGCATAATATGCAAGAAAATCCCAAAAGATCTGGGATTTCCTTGAGAAAGCTCCAGGAATCCTCTGACCACAGAAGGTATCTGAGGAGTCTTGGGCATAATATGCAAGAAAATCCCAAAAGATCTGGGATTTCTTGGAGGAAGCTCCAGGAATCCTCTGACCACAGAAGGTATCTGAAGAGTCTTGGGCATAATATGCAAGAAAATCCCAAAAGATCTGGGATTTCCTGGAGGAAGCTCCAGGAATCCTCTGACCACAGAAGGTATCTGAAGAGTCTTGGGCATAATATGCAAGAAAATCCCAAAAGATCTGGGATTTCCTTGAGAAAGCTCCAGGAATCCTCTGACCACAGAAGGTATCTGAAGAGTCTTGGGCATAATATGCAAGAAAATCTTAAAAGATCTGAGATTTCTTTTAGGAAGCTCCAGAAATCCTCTGACCACGGAAGGTATCTGAAGAGTCTTGGGCATAATATGCAAGAAAATCCCAAAAGATCTGGGATTTCCTGGAGGAAGCTCCAGGAATCCTCTGACCACAGAAGGTATCTGAAGAGTCTTGGGCATAATATGCAAGAAAATCCCAAAAGATCTGGGATTTCTTGGAGGAAGCTCCATTAATCCTCTGACCACAGAAGGTATCTGAAGAGTCTTGGGCATAATATGCAAGAAAATCCCAAAAGATCTGGGATTTCTTGGAGGAAGCTCCAGGAATCCTCTGACCACAGAAGGTATCTGAAGAGTCTTGGGCATAATATGCAAGAAAATCTTAAAAGATCTGAGATTTCTTTTAGGAAGCTCCAGAAATCCTCTGACCACGGAAGGTATCTGAAGAGTCTTGGGCATAATATGCAAGAAAATCCCAAAAGATCTGGGACTTCCTGGAGAAAGCTTCAGGAATCCTCTGACCACAGAAGGTATCTGAAGAGTCTTGGGCATAATATGCAAGAAAATCCCAAAAGATCTGGGATTTCTTGGAGGAAGCTCCAGGAATCCTCTGACCACAGAAGGTATCTGAAGAGTCTTGGGCATAATATGCAAGAAAATCTTAAAAGATCTGAGATTTCTTTTAGGAAGCTCCAGAAATCCTCTGACCACGGAAGGTATCTGAAGAGTCTTGGGCATAATATGCAAGAAAATCCCAAAAGATCTGGGACTTCCTGGAGGAAGCTTCAGGAATCCTCTGACCACAGAAGGTATCTGAAGAGTCTTGGGCATAATATGCAAGAAAATCCCAAAAGATCTGGGATTTCTTGGAGGAAGCTCCAGGAATCCTCTGACCACAGAAGGTATCTGAAGAGTCTTGGGCATAATATGCAAGAAAATCCCAAAAGATCTGGGATTTCCTTGAGAAAGCTCCAGGAATCCTCTGACCACAGAAGGTATCTGAAGAGTCTTGGGCATAATATACAAGAAAATCCCAAAAGATCTGGGATTTCCTGGAGAAAGCTCCAGGAATCCTCTGACCACAGAAGGTATCTGAAGAGTCTTGGGCATAATATGCAAGAAAATCCCAAAAGATCTGGGATTTCTTGGAAGAAGCTCCAGAAATCCTCTGACCACGGAAGGTATCTGAAGAGTCTTGGGCATAATATGCAAGAAAATCCCAAAAGATCTGGGATTTCTTGGAGGAAGCTCCAGAAATCCTCTGACCACGGAAGGTATCTGAAGAGTCTTGGGCATAATATGCAAGAAAATCCCAAAAGATCTGGGATTTCCTGGAGAAAGCTCCAGAAATCCTCTGATCACAGAAGGTATCTGAAGAGTCTTGGGCATAATATGCAAGAAAATCCCAAAAGATCTGGGATTTCTTGGAGGAAGCTCCAGAAATCCTCTGACCACGGAAGGTATCTGAAGAGTCTTGGGCATAATATGCAAGAAAATCCCAAAAGATCTGGGATTTCTTGGAGGAAGCTCCAGAAATCCTCTGACCACAGAAGGTATCTGAAGAGTCTTGGGCATAATATGCAAGAAAATCCCAGAGGAGGTAGGGAATCCACTGACATGATATTTTGAAAGTTGTATTCCAACTTCTACGATGTAATACAATTTCTACGTTGTATTCCAAGTTCAAAATTGTAATACAATTTCTACGTTGTATTCCAAGTTCAAAATTGTAATACAATTTCTACGTTGTATTCCAACATCAAAATTGTAATACAATTTCTACGTTGTATTCCAACTTCCCCGCCACCCCAATAGTGATAAGCGGTAGGAAACGATGATGATGATTAATGATGATGATGATATTCCAACTTCAAAGATGTAATACAATTTCTTCGTTGTATTCCAAGTTCAAAATTGTAATACAATTTCTACGTTGTATTCCAACTTCAAAATTGTATTACAATTTCTACGTTGGATTCCAACTTCCCCGCCCCCCAATAGTGATAAGTGGTTGAAATGATGATGATGATTGATGATGATGATGATATTCCAACTTCAAAGATGTAATACAATTTCTACGATGTATTCCAACTTCTACGATGTAATACAATTTCTACGTTGTATTCCAAGTTCAAAATTGTAATACAATTTCTACGTTGTATTCCAACATCAAAATTGTAATACAATTTCTACGTTGTATTCCAACTTCCCCGCCACCCCAATAGTGATAAGCGGTAGGAAACGATGATGATGATTAATGATGATGATGATATTCCAACTTCAAAGATGTAATACAATTTCTTCGTTGTATTCCAAGTTCAAAATTGTAATACAATTTCTACGTTGTATTCCAACTTCAAAATTGTATTACAATTTCTACGTTGGATTCCAACTTCCCCGCCCCCCAATAGTGATAAGTGGTTGAAATGATGATGATGATTGATGATGATGATGATATTCCAACTTCAAAGATGTAATACAATTTCTACGATGTATTCCAACTTCTACGATGTAATACAATTTCTACGTTGTATTCCAAGTTCAAAATTGTATTACATAGCTATAAATGGGCCCTGAGAGATAGGGACCTCAAACTTTACATCTATTTAGAGCCTCCTTCAAGCTTGAGATGTGCAAAATTTCACTTGGAAATGAGGAAAATTGGGCGAGAAATGCATACAAGTGTCAGAAAATCTTTCAAGTCGATTATCTCGGAAACTATGAAAGATAAGGACCTCAAACTTTACATCTATTTAGAGCCTCCTTCAAGCTTGAGATGTGCAAAATTTCACTTGGAAATGAGGAAAATTGGGCGAGAAATGCATACAAATGTCAGAAAATCTTTCAAGTCGATTATCTCGGAAACTATGAGAGATAAGGACCTCAAACTTTACATCTATTTAGAGCCTCCTTCAAGCTTGAGATGTGCAAAATTTCACTTGGAAATGAGGAAAATTGGAAGAGAAATGCATAAAATAAATGCATCTGGGAAAGAAGATCTGGGATTTCCTGGAGGAAGCTCCAGGAATCCTCTGACCACAGAAGGTATCTGAAGAGTCTTAGTCATAATATGCAAGAAGATCCCAAAAGATCTGGGATTTCTTGGAGGAAGCTCCAGGAATCCTCTGACCACAGAAGGTATCTGAAGAGTCTTGGGCATAATATGCAAGAAAATCCCAAAAGATCTGGGATTTCTTGGAGGAAGCTCCAGGAATCCTCTGACCACAGAAGGTATCTGAAGAGTCTTGGGCATAATATGCAAGAAAATCCCAAAAGATCTGGGATTTCCTTGAGGAAGCTCCAGGAATCCTCTGACCACAGAAGGTATCTGAAGAGTCTTGGGCATAATATGCAAGAAAATCCCAAAAGATCTGGGATTTCCTTGAGAAAGCTCCAGGAATCCTCTGACCACAGAAGGTATCTGAAGAGTCTTGGGCATAATATGCAAGAAAATCCCAAAAGATCTGGGATTTCCTGGAGGAAGCTCCAGGAATCCTCTGACCACAGAAGGTATCTGAAGAGTCTTGGGCATAATATGCAAGAAAATCCCAAAAGATCTGGGATTTCCTTGAGAAAGCTCCAGGAATCCTCTGACCACAGAAGGTATCTGAAGAGTCTTGGGCATAATATGCAAGAAAATCCCAAAAGATCTGGGATTTCTTGGAGGAAGCTCCAGGAATCCTCTGACCACAGAAGGTATCTGAAGAGTCTTGGGCATAATATGCAAGAAAATCCCAAAAGATCTGGGATTTCCTGGAGGAAGCTCCAGGAATCCTCTGACCACAGAAGGTATCTGAAGAGTCTTGGGCATAATATGCAAGAAAATCCCAAAAGATCTGGGATTTCCTTGAGAAAGCTCCAGGAATCCTCTGACCACAGAAGGTATCTGAAGAGTCTTGGGCATAATATGCAAGAAAATCCCAAAAGATCTGGGATTTCCTGGAGGAAGCTCCAGGAATCCTCTGACCACAGAAGGTATCTGAAGAGTCTTGGGCATAATATGCAAGAAAATCCCAAAAGATCTGGGATTTCTTGGAGGAAGCTCCATTAATCCTCTGACCACAGAAGGTATCTGAAGAGTCTTGGGCATAATATGCAAGAAAATCCCAAAAGATCTGGGATTTCTTGGAGGAAGCTCCAGGAATCCTCTGACCACAGAAGGTATCTGAAGAGTCTTGGGCATAATATGCAAGAAAATCCCAAAAGATCTGGGATTTCCTGGAGAAAGCTCCAGGAATCCTCTGACCACAGAAGGTATCTGAAGAGTCTTGGGCATAATATGCAAGAAAATCTTAAAAGATCTGAGATTTCTTTTAGGAAGCTCCAGAAATCCTCTGACCACGGAAGGTATCTGAAGAGTCTTGGGCATAATATGCAAGAAAATCCCAAAAGATCTGGGATTTCCTGGAGAAAGCTCCAGGAATCCTCTGACCACAGAAGGTATCTGAAGAGTCTTGGGCATAATATGCAAGAAAATCCCAAAAGATCTGGGATTTCTTGGAGGAAGCTCCAGGAATCCTCTGACCACAGAAGGTATCTGAAGAGTCTTGGGCATAATATGCAAGAAAATCCCAAAAGATCTGGGATTTCCTGGAGGAAGCTCCAGGAATCCTCTGACCACAGAAGGTATCTGAAGAGTCTTGGGCATAATATGCAAGAAAATCCCAAAAGATCTGGGATTTCCTGGAGAAAGCTCCAGGAATCCTCTGACCACAGAAGGTATCTGAAGAGTCTTGGGCATAATATGCAAGAAAATCCCAAAAGATCTAGGATTTCTTGGAGGAAGCTCCAGAAATCCTCTGACCACGGAAGGTATCTGAAGAGTCTTGGGTATAATATGCAAGAAAATCCCAAAAGATCTGGGATTTCTTGGAGGAAGCTCCAGAAATCCTCTGACCACGGAAGGTATCTGAAGAGTCTTGGGCATAATATGCAAGAAAATCCCAAAAGATCTGGGATTTCCTGGAAAAAGCTCCAGGAATCCTCTGACCACAGAAGGTATCTGAAGAGTCTTGGGCATAATATGCAAGAAAATCCCAAAAGATCTGGGATTTCTTGGAGGAAGCTCCAGAAATCCTCTGACCACGGAAGGTATCTGAAGAGTCTTGGGCATAATATGCAAGAAAATCCCAAAAGATCTGGGATTTCTTGGAGGAAGCTCCAGAAATCCTCTGACCACAGAAGGTATCTGAAGAGTCTTGGGCATAATATGCAAGAAAATCCCAGAGGAGGTAGGGAATCCACTGACATGATATTTTGAAAGTTGTATTCCAACTTCTACGATGTAATACAATTTCTACGTTGTATTCCAAGTTCAAAATTGTAATACAATTTCTACGTTGTATTCCAAGTTCAAAATTGTAATACAATTTCTGCGTTGTATTCCAACATCAAAATTGTAATACAATTTCTACGTTGGATTCCAACTTCCCCGCCCCCCAATAGTGATAAGTGGTTGAAATGATGATGATGATTGATGATGATGATGATATTCCAACTTCAAAGATGTAATACAATTTCTACGATGTATTCCAACTTCTACGATGTAATACAATTTCTACGTTGTATTCCAAGTTCAAAATTGTATTACATAGCTATAAATGGGCCCTGAGAGATAGGGACCTCATACTTTACATCTATTTAGAGCCTCCTTCAAGCTTGAGATGTGCAAAATTTCACTTGGAAATGAGGAAAATTGGAAGAGAAATGCATACAAATGTCAGAAAATCTTTCAAGCCGATTATCTCGGAAACTATGAGAGATAAGGACCTCAAACTTTACATCTATTTAGAGCCTCCTTCAAGCTTGAGATGTGCAAAATTTCACTTGGAAATGAGGAAAATTGGAAGAGAAATGCATAAAATAAATGCATCTGGGAAAGAAGATCTGGGATTTCCTGGAGGAAGCTCCAGGAATCCTCTGACCACAGAAGGTATCTGAAGAGTCTTAGGCATAATATGCAAGAAGATCCCAAAAGATCTGGGATTTCTTGGAGGAAGCTCCAGGAATCCTCTGACCACATAAGGTATCTGAAGAGTCTTGGGCATAATATGCAAGAAAATCCCAAAGATCTGGGATTTCTTGGAGGAAGCTCCAGGAATCCTCTGACCACAGAAGGTATCTGAAGAGTCTTGGGCATAATATGCAAGAAAATCCCAAAAGATCTGGGATTTCCTGGAGGAAGCTCCAGGAATCCTCTGACCACGGAAGGTATCTGAAGAGTCTTGGGCATAATATGCAAGAAAATCCCAAAAGATCTGGGATTTCCTTGAGAAAGCTCCAGGAATCCTCTGACCACAGAAGGTACCTGAAGAGTCTTGGGCATAATATGCAAGAAAATCCCAAAAGATCTGGGATTTCCTGGAGGAAGCTCCAGGAATCCTCTGACCACAGAAGGTATCTGAAGAGTCTTGGGCATAATATGCAAGAAAATCCCAAAAGATCTGGGATTTCCTTGAGAAAGCTCCAGGAATCCTCTGACCACAGAAGGTATCTGAAGAGTCTTGGGCATAATATGCAAGAAAATCTTAAAAGATCTGAGATTTCTTTTAGGAAGCTCCAGAAATCCTCTGACCACGGAAGGTATCTGAAGAGTCTTGGGCATAATATGCAAGAAAAACCCAAAAGATCTGGGATTTCTTGGAGGAAGCTCCAGAAATCCTCTGACCACAGAAGGTATCTGAAGAGTCTTGGGCATAATATGCAAGAAAATCCCAGAGGAGGTAGGGAATCCACTGACATGATATTTTGAAAGTTGTATTCCAACTTCTACGATGTAATACAATTTCTACGTTGTATTCCAAGTTCAAAATTGTAATACAATTTCTACGTTGTATTCCAAGTTCAAAATTGTAATACAATTTCTGCGTTGTATTCCAACATCAAAATTGTAATACAATTTCTACGTTGGATTCCAACTTCCCCGCCACCCAATAGTGATAAGTGGTTGAAATGATCATGATGATTGATGATGATGATGATATTCCAACTTCAAAGATGTAATACAATTTCTACGATGTATTCCAACTTCTACGATGTAATACAATTTCTACGTTGTATTCCAAGTTCAAAATTGTATTACATAGCTATAAATGGGCCCTGAGAGATAGGGACCTCATACTTTACATCTATTTAGAGCCTCCTTCAAGCTTGAGATGTGCAAAATTTCACTTGGAAATGAGGAAAATTGGAAGAGAAATGCATACAAATGTCAGAAAATCTTTCAAGCCGATTATCTCGGAAACTATGAGAGATAAGGACCTCAAACTTTACATCTATTTAGAGCCTCCTTCAAGCTTGAGATGTGCAAAATTTCACTTGGAAATGAGGAAAATTGGAAGAGAAATGCATAAAATAAATGCATCTGGGAAAGAAGATCTGGGATTTCCTGGAGGAAGCTCCAGGAATCCTCTGACCACAGAAGGTATCTGAAGAGTCTTAGGCATAATATGCAAGAAGATCCCAAAAGATCTGGGATTTCTTGGAGGAAGCTCCAGGAATCCTCTGACCACATAAGGTATCTGAAGAGTCTTGGGCATAATATGCAAGAAAATCCCAAAGATCTGGGATTTCTTGGAGGAAGCTCCAGGAATCCTCTGACCACAGAAGGTATCTGAAGAGTCTTGGGCATAATATGCAAGAAAATCCCAAAAGATCTGGGATTTCCTTGAGAAAGCTCCAGGAATCCTCTGACCACAGAAGGTATCTGAGGAGTCTTGGGCATAATATGCAAGAAAATCCCAAAAGATCTGGGATTTCTTGGAGGAAGCTCCAGGAATCCTCTGACCACAGAAGGTATCTGAAGAGTCTTGGGCATAATATGCAAGAAAATCCCAAAAGATCTGGGATTTCCTGGAGGAAGCTCCAGGAATCCTCTGACCACAGAAGGTATCTGAAGAGTCTTGGGCATAATATGCAAGAAAATCCCAAAAGATCTGGGATTTCCTTGAGAAAGCTCCAGGAATCCTCTGACCACAGAAGGTATCTGAAGAGTCTTGGGCATAATATGCAAGAAAATCTTAAAAGATCTGAGATTTCTTTTAGGAAGCTCCAGAAATCCTCTGACCACGGAAGGTATCTGAAGAGTCTTGGGCATAATATGCAAGAAAATCCCAAAAGATCTGGGATTTCCTGGAGGAAGCTCCAGGAATCCTCTGACCACAGAAGGTATCTGAAGAGTCTTGGGCATAATATGCAAGAAAATCCCAAAAGATCTGGGATTCCTTGGAGGAAGCTCCATTAATCCTCTGACCACAGAAGGTATCTGAAGAGTCTTGGGCATAATATGCAAGAAAATCCCAAAAGATCTGGGATTTCTTGGAGGAAGCTCCAGGAATCCTCTGACCACAGAAGGTATCTGAAGAGTCTTGGGCATAATATGCAAGAAAATCTTAAAATATCTGAGATTTCTTTTAGGAAGCTCCAGAAATCCTCTGACCACGGAAGGTATCTGAAGAGTCTTGGGCATAATATGCAAGAAAATCCCAAAAGATCTGGGACTTCCTGGAGAAAGCTTCAGGAATCCTCTGACCACAGAAGGTATCTGAAGAGTCTTGGGCATAATATGCAAGAAAATCCCAAAAGATCTGGGATTTCTTGGAGGAAGCTCCAGGAATCCTCTGACCACAGAAGGTATCTGAAGAGTCTTGGGCATAATATGCAAGAAAATCCCAAAAGATCTGGGATTTCCTTGAGAAAGCTCCAGGAATCCTCTGACCACAGAAGGTATCTGAAGAGTCTTGGGCATAATATGCAAGAAAATCCCAAAAGATCTGGGATTTCCTGGAGAAAGCTCCAGGAATCCTCTGACCACAGAAGGTATCTGAAGAGTCTTGGGCATAATATGCAAGAAAATCCCAAAAGATCTGGGATTTCTTGGAAGAAGCTCCAGAAATCCTCTGACCACGGAAGGTATCTGAAGAGTCTTGGGCATAATATGCAAGAAAATCCCAAAAGATCTGGGATTTCTTGGAGGAAGCTCCAGAAATCCTCTGACCACGGAAGGTATCTGAAGAGTCTTGGGCATAATATGCAAGAAAATCCCAAAAGATCTGGGATTTCCTGGAGAAAGCTCCAGAAATCCTCTGATCACAGAAGGTATCTGAAGAGTCTTGGGCATAATATGCAAGAAAATCCCAAAAGATCTGGGATTTCTTGGAGGAAGCTCCAGAAATCCTCTGACCACGGAAGGTATCTGAAGAGTCTTGGGCATAATATGCAAGAAAATCCCAAAAGATCTGGGATTTCTTGGAGGAAGCTCCAGAAATCCTCTGACCACAGAAGGTATCTGAAGAGTCTTGGGCATAATATGCAAGAAAATCCCAGAGGAGGTAGGGAATCCACTGACATGATATTTTGAAAGTTGTATTCCAACTTCTACGATGTAATACAATTTCTACGTTGTATTCCAAGTTCAAAATTGTAATACAATTTCTACGTTGTATTCCAAGTTCAAAATTGTAATACAATTTCTACGTTGTATTCCAACATCAAAATTGTAATACAATTTCTACGTTGTATTCCAACTTCCCCGCCACCCCAATAGTGATAAGCGGTAGGAAACGATGATGATGATTAATGATGATGATGATATTCCAACTTCAAAGATGTAATACAATTTCTTCGTTGTATTCCAAGTTCAAAATTGTAATACAATTTCTACGTTGTATTCCAACTTCAAAATTGTATTACAATTTCTACGTTGGATTCCAACTTCCCCGCCCCCCAATAGTGATAAGTGGTTGAAATGATGATGATGATTGATGATGATGATGATATTCCAACTTCAAAGATGTAATACAATTTCTACGATGTATTCCAACTTCTACGATGTAATACAATTTCTACGTTGTATTCCAAGTTCAAAATTGTAATACAATTTCTACGTTGTATTCCAACATCAAAATTGTAATACAATTTCTACGTTGTATTCCAACTTCCCCGCCACCCCAATAGTGATAAGCGGTAGGAAACGATGATGATGATTAATGATGATGATGATATTCCAACTTCAAAGATGTAATACAATTTCTTCGTTGTATTCCAAGTTCAAAATTGTAATACAATTTCTACGTTGTATTCCAACTTCAAAATTGTATTACAATTTCTACGTTGGATTCCAACTTCCCCGCCCCCCAATAGTGATAAGTGGTTGAAATGATGATGATGATTGATGATGATGATGATATTCCAACTTCAAAGATGTAATACAATTTCTACGATGTATTCCAACTTCTACGATGTAATACAATTTCTACGTTGTATTCCAAGTTCAAAATTGTATTACATAGCTATAAATGGGCCCTGAGAGATAGGGACCTCAAACTTTACATCTATTTAGAGCCTCCTTCAAGCTTGAGATGTGCAAAATTTCACTTGGAAATGAGGAAAATTGGGCGAGAAATGCATACAAGTGTCAGAAAATCTTTCAAGTCGATTATCTCGGAAACTATGAGAGATAAGGACCTCAAACTTTACATCTATTTAGAGACTCCTTCAAACTTGAGATGTGCAAAATTTCACTTGGAAATGAGGAAAATTGGAAGAGAAATGCATAAAATAAATGCATCTGGGAAAGAAGATCTGGGATTTCCTGGAGGAAGCTCCAGGAATCCTCTGACCACAGAAGGTATCTGAAGAGTCTTAGGCATAATATGCAAGAAGATCCCAAAAGATCTGGGATTTCTTGGAGGAAGCTCCAGGAATCCTCTGACCACAGAAGGTATCTGAAGAGTCTTGGGCATAATATGCAAGAAAATCCCAAAAGATCTGGGATTTCTTGGAGGAAGCTCCAGGAATCCTCTGACCACAGAAGGTATCTGAAGAGTCTTGGGCATAATATGCAAGAAAATCCCAAAAGATCTGGGATTTCCTTGAGGAAGCTCCAGGAATCCTCTGACCACAGAAGGTATCTGAAGAGTCTTGGGCATAATATGCAAGAAAATCCCAAAAGATCTGGGATTTCCTTGAGAAAGCTCCAGGAATCCTCTGACCACAGAAGGTATCTGAAGAGTCTTGGGCATAATATGCAAGAAAATCCCAAAAGATCTGGGATTTCCTGGAGGAAGCTCCAGGAATCCTCTGACCACAGAAGGTATCTGAAGAGTCTTGGGCATAATATGCAAGAAAATCCCAAAAGATCTGGGATTTCCTTGAGAAAGCTCCAGGAATCCTCTGACCACAGAAGGTATCTGAAGAGTCTTGGGCATAATATGCAAGAAAATCCCAAAAGATCTGGGATTTCTTGGAGGAAGCTCCAGGAATCCTCTGACCACAGAAGGTATCTGAAGAGTCTTGGGCATAATATGCAAGAAAATCCCAAAAGATCTGGGATTTCCTGGAGGAAGCTCCAGGAATCCTCTGACCACAGAAGGTATCTGAAGAGTCTTGGGCATAATATGCAAGAAAATCCCAAAAGATCTGGGATTTCCTTGAGAAAGCTCCAGGAATCCTCTGACCACAGAAGGTATCTGAAGAGTCTTGGGCATAATATGCAAGAAAATCCCAAAAGATCTGGGATTTCCTGGAGGAAGCTCCAGGAATCCTCTGACCACAGAAGGTATCTGAAGAGTCTTGGGCATAATATGCAAGAAAATCCCAAAAGATCTGGGATTTCTTGGAGGAAGCTCCATTAATCCTCTGACCACAGAAGGTATCTGAAGAGTCTTGGGCATAATATGCAAGAAAATCCCAAAAGATCTGGGATTTCTTGGAGGAAGCTCCAGGAATCCTCTGACCACAGAAGGTATCTGAAGAGTCTTGGGCATAATATGCAAGAAAATCCCAAAAGATCTGGGATTTCCTGGAGAAAGCTCCAGGAATCCTCTGACCACAGAAGGTATCTGAAGAGTCTTGGGCATAATATGCAAGAAAATCTTAAAAGATCTGAGATTTCTTTTAGGAAGCTCCAGAAATCCTCTGACCACGGAAGGTATCTGAAGAGTCTTGGGCATAATATGCAAGAAAATCCCAAAAGATCTGGGATTTCTTGGAGGAAGCTCCAGGAATCCTCTGACCACAGAAGGTATCTGAAGAGTCTTGGGCATAATATGCAAGAAAATCCCAAAAGATCTGGGATTTCCTTGAGAAAGCTCCAGGAATCCTCTGACCACAGAAGGTATCTGAAGAGTCTTGGGCATAATATGCAAGAAAATCCCAAAAGATCTGGGATTTCTTGGAGAAAGCTCCAGGAATCCTCTGACCACAGAAGGTATCTGAAGAGTCTTGGGCATAATATGCAAGAAAATCCCAAAAGATTTGGGATTTCTTGGAGGAAGCTCCAGAAATCCTCTGACCACGGAAGGTATCTGAAGAGTCTTGGGCATAATATGCAAGAAAATCCCAAAAGATCTGGGATTTCTTGGAGGAAGCTCCATTAATCCTCTGACCACGGAAGGTATCTGAAGAGTCTTGGGCATAATATGCAAGAAAATCCCAAAAGATCTGGGATTTCCTGGAGAAGGCTCCAGGAATCCTCTGACCACAGAAGGTATCTGAAGAGTCTTGGGCATAATATGCAAGAAAATCCCAAAAGATCTGGGATTTCTTGGAGGAAGCTCCAGAAATCCTCTGACCACGGAAGGTATCTGAAGAGTCTTGGGCATAATATGCAAGAAAATCCCAAAAGATCTGGGATTTCCTGGAGAAAGCTCCAGGAATCCTCTGACCACAGAAGGTATCTGAAGAGTCTTGGACATAATATGCAAGAAAATCCCAAAAGATCTGGGATTTCTTGGAAGAAGCTCCAGAAATCCTCTGACCACGGAAGGCATCTGAAGAGTCTTGGGCATAATATGCAAGAAAATCCCAAAAGATCTGGGATTTCTTGGAGGAAGCTCCAGAAATCCTCTGACCACGGAAGGTATCTGAAGAGTCTTGGGCATAATATGCAAGAAAATCCCAAAAGATCTGGGATTTCCTGGAGAAAGCTCCAGGAATCCTCTGACCACAGAAGGTATCTGAAGAGTCTTGGGCATAATATGCAAGAAAATCCCAAAAGATCTGGGATTTCTTGGAGGAAGCTCCAGAAATCCTCTGACCACGGAAGGTATCTGAAGAGTCTTGGGCATAATATGCAAGAAAATCCCAAAAGATCTGGGATTTCCTGGAGAAAGCTCCAGGAATCCTCTGACCACAGAAGGTATATGAAGAGTCTTGGGCATAATATGCAAGAAAATCCCAAAAGATCTGGGATTTCTTGGAAGAAGCTCCAGAAATCCTCTGACCACGGAAGGTATCTGAAGAGTCTTGGGCATAATATGCAAGAAAATCCCAAAAGATCTGGGATTTCTTGGAGGAAGCTCCAGAAATCCTCTGACCACAGAAGGTATCTGAAGAGTCTTGGGCATAATATGCAAGAAAATCCCAAAAGATCTGGGATTTCCTGGAGAAAGCTCCAGGAATCCTCTGACCACAGAAGGTATCTGAAGAGTCTTGGGCATAATATGCAAGAAAATCCCAAAAGATCTGGGATTTCTTGGAGGAAGCTCCAGGAATCCTCTGACCACAGAAGGTATCTGAAGAGTCTTGGGCATAATATGCAAGAAAATCCCAAAAGATCTGGGATTTCCTGGAGAAAGCTCCAGGAATCCTCTGACCACGGAAGGTATCTGAAGAGTCTTGGGCATAATATGCAAGAAAATCCCAAAAGATCTGGGATTTCTTGGAGGAAGCTCCAGGAATCCTCTGACCACAGAAGGTATCTTAAGAGTCTTGGGCATAATATGCAAGAAAATCCCAAAAGATCTGGGATTTCCTGGAGGAAGCTCCAGGAATCCTCTGACCACGGAAGGTATCTGAAGAGTCTTGGGCATAATATGCAAGAAAATCCCAAAAGATCTGGGATTTCTTGGAGGAAGCTCCAGGAATCCTCTGACCACAGAAGGTATCTGAAGAGTCTTGGGCATAATATGCAAGAAAATCCCAAAAGATCTGGGATTTCCTTGAGAAAGCTCCAGGAATCCTCTGACCACAGAAGGTATCTGAAGAGTCTTGGGCATAATATGCAAGAAAATCCCAAAAGATCTGGGATTTCTTGGAGGAAGCTCCAGGAATCCTCTGACCACAGAAGGTATCTGAAGAGTCTTGGGCATAATATGCAAGAAAATCCCAAAAGATCTGGGATTTCCTTGAGGAAGCTCCAGGAATCCTCTGACCACAGAAGGTATATGAAGAGTCTTGGGCATAATATGCAAGAAAATCCCAAAAGATCTGGGATTTCCTTGAGAAAGCTCCAGGAATCCTCTGACCACAGAAGGTATCTGAAGAGTCTTGGGCATAATATGCAAGAAAATCCCAAAAGATCTGGGATTTCCTGGAGGAAGCTCCAGGAATCCTCTGACCACAGAAGGTATCTGAAGAGTCTTGGGCATAATATGCAAGAAAATCCCAAAAGATCTGGGATTTCCTTGAGAAAGCTCCAGGAATCCTCTGACCACAGAAGGTATCTGAAGAGTCTTGGGCATAATATGCAAGAAAATCCCAAAAGATCTGGGATTTCTTGGAGGAAGCTCCAGGAATCCTCTGACCACAGAAGGTATCTGAAGAGTCTTGGGCATAATATGCAAGAAAATCCCAAAAGATCTGGGATTTCCTGGAGGAAGCTCCAGGAATCCTCTGACCACAGAAGGTATCTGAAGAGTCTTGGGCATAATATGCAAGAAAATCCCAAAAGATCTGGGATTTCCTTGAGAAAGCTCCAGAAATCCTCTGACCACAGAAGGTATCTGAAGAGTCTTGGGCATAATATGCAAGAAAATCCCAGAGGAGGTAGGGAATCCACTGACATGATATTTTGAAAGTTGTATTCCAACTTCTACGATGTAATACAATTTCTACGTTGTATTCCAAGTTCAAAATTGTAATACAATTTCTACGTTGTATTCCAAGTTCAAAATTGTAATACAATTTCTGCGTTGTATTCCAACATCAAAATTGTAATACAATTTCTACGTTGGATTCCAACTTCCCCGCCCCCCAATAGTGATAAGTGGTTGAAATGATGATGATGATTGATGATGATGATGATATTCCAACTTCAAAGATGTAATACAATTTCTACGATGTATTCCAACTTCTACGATGTAATACAATTTCTACGTTGTATTCCAAGTTCAAAATTGTATTACATAGCTATAAATGGGCCCTGAGAGATAGGGACCTCATACTTTACATCTATTTAGAGCCTCCTTCAAGCTTGAGATGTGCAAAATTTCACTTGGAAATGAGGAAAATTGGAAGAGAAATGCATACAAATGTCAGAAAATCTTTCAAGCCGATTATCTCGGAAACTATGAGAGATAAGGACCTCAAACTTTACATCTATTTAGAGCCTCCTTCAAGCTTGAGATGTGCAAAATTTCACTTGGAAATGAGGAAAATTGGAAGAGAAATGCATAAAATAAATGCATCTGGGAAAGAAGATCTGGGATTTCCTGGAGGAAGCTCCAGGAATCCTCTGACCACAGAAGGTATCTGAAGAGTCTTAGGCATAATATGCAAGAAGATCCCAAAAGATCTGGGATTTCTTGGAGGAAGCTCCAGGAATCCTCTGACCACATAAGGTATCTGAAGAGTCTTGGGCATAATATGCAAGAAAATCCCAAAGATCTGGGATTTCTTGGAGGAAGCTCCAGGAATCCTCTGACCACAGAAGGTATCTGAAGAGTCTTGGGCATAATATGCAAGAAAATCCCAAAAGATCTGGGATTTCCTGGAGGAAGCTCCAGGAATCCTCTGACCACGGAAGGTATCTGAAGAGTCTTGGGCATAATATGCAAGAAAATCCCAAAAGATCTGGGATTTCCTTGAGAAAGCTCCAGGAATCCTCTGACCACAGAAGGTACCTGAAGAGTCTTGGGCATAATATGCAAGAAAATCCCAAAAGATCTGGGATTTCCTGGAGGAAGCTCCAGGAATCCTCTGACCACAGAAGGTATCTGAAGAGTCTTGGGCATAATATGCAAGAAAATCCCAAAAGATCTGGGATTTCCTTGAGAAAGCTCCAGGAATCCTCTGACCACAGAAGGTATCTGAAGAGTCTTGGGCATAATATGCAAGAAAATCTTAAAAGATCTGAGATTTCTTTTAGGAAGCTCCAGAAATCCTCTGACCACGGAAGGTATCTGAAGAGTCTTGGGCATAATATGCAAGAAAAACCCAAAAGATCTGGGATTTCTTGGAGGAAGCTCCAGAAATCCTCTGACCACAGAAGGTATCTGAAGAGTCTTGGGCATAATATGCAAGAAAATCCCAGAGGAGGTAGGGAATCCACTGACATGATATTTTGAAAGTTGTATTCCAACTTCTACGATGTAATACAATTTCTACGTTGTATTCCAAGTTCAAAATTGTAATACAATTTCTACGTTGTATTCCAAGTTCAAAATTGTAATACAATTTCTGCGTTGTATTCCAACATCAAAATTGTAATACAATTTCTACGTTGGATTCCAACTTCCCCGCCACCCAATAGTGATAAGTGGTTGAAATGATCATGATGATTGATGATGATGATGATATTCCAACTTCAAAGATGTAATACAATTTCTACGATGTATTCCAACTTCTACGATGTAATACAATTTCTACGTTGTATTCCAAGTTCAAAATTGTATTACATAGCTATAAATGGGCCCTGAGAGATAGGGACCTCATACTTTACATCTATTTAGAGCCTCCTTCAAGCTTGAGATGTGCAAAATTTCACTTGGAAATGAGGAAAATTGGAAGAGAAATGCATACAAATGTCAGAAAATCTTTCAAGCCGATTATCTCGGAAACTATGAGAGATAAGGACCTCAAACTTTACATCTATTTAGAGCCTCCTTCAAGCTTGAGATGTGCAAAATTTCACTTGGAAATGAGGAAAATTGGAAGAGAAATGCATAAAATAAATGCATCTGGGAAAGAAGATCTGGGATTTCCTGGAGGAAGCTCCAGGAATCCTCTGACCACAGAAGGTATCTGAAGAGTCTTAGGCATAATATGCAAGAAGATCCCAAAAGATCTGGGATTTCTTGGAGGAAGCTCCAGGAATCCTCTGACCACATAAGGTATCTGAAGAGTCTTGGGCATAATATGCAAGAAAATCCCAAAGATCTGGGATTTCTTGGAGGAAGCTCCAGGAATCCTCTGACCACAGAAGGTATCTGAAGAGTCTTGGGCATAATATGCAAGAAAATCCCAAAAGATCTGGGATTTCCTTGAGAAAGCTCCAGGAATCCTCTGACCACAGAAGGTATCTGAGGAGTCTTGGGCATAATATGCAAGAAAATCCCAAAAGATCTGGGATTTCTTGGAGGAAGCTCCAGGAATCCTCTGACCACAGAAGGTATCTGAAGAGTCTTGGGCATAATATGCAAGAAAATCCCAAAAGATCTGGGATTTCCTGGAGGAAGCTCCAGGAATCCTCTGACCACAGAAGGTATCTGAAGAGTCTTGGGCATAATATGCAAGAAAATCCCAAAAGATCTGGGATTTCCTTGAGAAAGCTCCAGGAATCCTCTGACCACAGAAGGTATCTGAAGAGTCTTGGGCATAATATGCAAGAAAATCTTAAAAGATCTGAGATTTCTTTTAGGAAGCTCCAGAAATCCTCTGACCACGGAAGGTATCTGAAGAGTCTTGGGCATAATATGCAAGAAAATCCCAAAAGATCTGGGATTTCCTGGAGGAAGCTCCAGGAATCCTCTGACCACAGAAGGTATCTGAAGAGTCTTGGGCATAATATGCAAGAAAATCCCAAAAGATCTGGGATTCCTTGGAGGAAGCTCCATTAATCCTCTGACCACAGAAGGTATCTGAAGAGTCTTGGGCATAATATGCAAGAAAATCCCAAAAGATCTGGGATTTCTTGGAGGAAGCTCCAGGAATCCTCTGACCACAGAAGGTATCTGAAGAGTCTTGGGCATAATATGCAAGAAAATCTTAAAATATCTGAGATTTCTTTTAGGAAGCTCCAGAAATCCTCTGACCACGGAAGGTATCTGAAGAGTCTTGGGCATAATATGCAAGAAAATCCCAAAAGATCTGGGACTTCCTGGAGAAAGCTTCAGGAATCCTCTGACCACAGAAGGTATCTGAAGAGTCTTGGGCATAATATGCAAGAAAATCCCAAAAGATCTGGGATTTCTTGGAGGAAGCTCCAGGAATCCTCTGACCACAGAAGGTATCTGAAGAGTCTTGGGCATAATATGCAAGAAAATCCCAAAAGATCTGGGATTTCCTTGAGAAAGCTCCAGGAATCCTCTGACCACAGAAGGTATCTGAAGAGTCTTGGGCATAATATGCAAGAAAATCCCAAAAGATCTGGGATTTCCTGGAGAAAGCTCCAGGAATCCTCTGACCACAGAAGGTATCTGAAGAGTCTTGGGCATAATATGCAAGAAAATCCCAAAAGATCTGGGATTTCTTGGAAGAAGCTCCAGAAATCCTCTGACCACGGAAGGTATCTGAAGAGTCTTGGGCATAATATGCAAGAAAATCCCAAAAGATCTGGGATTTCTTGGAGGAAGCTCCAGAAATCCTCTGACCACGGAAGGTATCTGAAGAGTCTTGGGCATAATATGCAAGAAAATCCCAAAAGATCTGGGATTTCCTGGAGAAAGCTCCAGAAATCCTCTGATCACAGAAGGTATCTGAAGAGTCTTGGGCATAATATGCAAGAAAATCCCAAAAGATCTGGGATTTCTTGGAGGAAGCTCCAGAAATCCTCTGACCACGGAAGGTATCTGAAGAGTCTTGGGCATAATATGCAAGAAAATCCCAAAAGATCTGGGATTTCTTGGAGGAAGCTCCAGAAATCCTCTGACCACAGAAGGTATCTGAAGAGTCTTGGGCATAATATGCAAGAAAATCCCAGAGGAGGTAGGGAATCCACTGACATGATATTTTGAAAGTTGTATTCCAACTTCTACGATGTAATACAATTTCTACGTTGTATTCCAAGTTCAAAATTGTAATACAATTTCTACGTTGTATTCCAAGTTCAAAATTGTAATACAATTTCTACGTTGTATTCCAACATCAAAATTGTAATACAATTTCTACGTTGTATTCCAACTTCCCCGCCACCCCAATAGTGATAAGCGGTAGGAAACGATGATGATGATTAATGATGATGATGATATTCCAACTTCAAAGATGTAATACAATTTCTTCGTTGTATTCCAAGTTCAAAATTGTAATACAATTTCTACGTTGTATTCCAACTTCAAAATTGTATTACAATTTCTACGTTGGATTCCAACTTCCCCGCCCCCCAATAGTGATAAGTGGTTGAAATGATGATGATGATTGATGATGATGATGATATTCCAACTTCAAAGATGTAATACAATTTCTACGATGTATTCCAACTTCTACGATGTAATACAATTTCTACGTTGTATTCCAAGTTCAAAATTGTAATACAATTTCTACGTTGTATTCCAACATCAAAATTGTAATACAATTTCTACGTTGTATTCCAACTTCCCCGCCACCCCAATAGTGATAAGCGGTAGGAAACGATGATGATGATTAATGATGATGATGATATTCCAACTTCAAAGATGTAATACAATTTCTTCGTTGTATTCCAAGTTCAAAATTGTAATACAATTTCTACGTTGTATTCCAACTTCAAAATTGTATTACAATTTCTACGTTGGATTCCAACTTCCCCGCCCCCCAATAGTGATAAGTGGTTGAAATGATGATGATGATTGATGATGATGATGATATTCCAACTTCAAAGATGTAATACAATTTCTACGATGTATTCCAACTTCTACGATGTAATACAATTTCTACGTTGTATTCCAAGTTCAAAATTGTATTACATAGCTATAAATGGGCCCTGAGAGATAGGGACCTCAAACTTTACATCTATTTAGAGCCTCCTTCAAGCTTGAGATGTGCAAAATTTCACTTGGAAATGAGGAAAATTGGGCGAGAAATGCATACAAGTGTCAGAAAATCTTTCAAGTCGATTATCTCGGAAACTATGAGAGATAAGGACCTCAAACTTTACATCTATTTAGAGACTCCTTCAAACTTGAGATGTGCAAAATTTCACTTGGAAATGAGGAAAATTGGAAGAGAAATGCATAAAATAAATGCATCTGGGAAAGAAGATCTGGGATTTCCTGGAGGAAGCTCCAGGAATCCTCTGACCACAGAAGGTATCTGAAGAGTCTTAGGCATAATATGCAAGAAGATCCCAAAAGATCTGGGATTTCTTGGAGGAAGCTCCAGGAATCCTCTGACCACAGAAGGTATCTGAAGAGTCTTGGGCATAATATGCAAGAAAATCCCAAAAGATCTGGGATTTCTTGGAGGAAGCTCCAGGAATCCTCTGACCACAGAAGGTATCTGAAGAGTCTTGGGCATAATATGCAAGAAAATCCCAAAAGATCTGGGATTTCCTTGAGGAAGCTCCAGGAATCCTCTGACCACAGAAGGTATCTGAAGAGTCTTGGGCATAATATGCAAGAAAATCCCAAAAGATCTGGGATTTCCTTGAGAAAGCTCCAGGAATCCTCTGACCACAGAAGGTATCTGAAGAGTCTTGGGCATAATATGCAAGAAAATCCCAAAAGATCTGGGATTTCCTGGAGGAAGCTCCAGGAATCCTCTGACCACAGAAGGTATCTGAAGAGTCTTGGGCATAATATGCAAGAAAATCCCAAAAGATCTGGGATTTCCTTGAGAAAGCTCCAGGAATCCTCTGACCACAGAAGGTATCTGAAGAGTCTTGGGCATAATATGCAAGAAAATCCCAAAAGATCTGGGATTTCTTGGAGGAAGCTCCAGGAATCCTCTGACCACAGAAGGTATCTGAAGAGTCTTGGGCATAATATGCAAGAAAATCCCAAAAGATCTGGGATTTCCTGGAGGAAGCTCCAGGAATCCTCTGACCACAGAAGGTATCTGAAGAGTCTTGGGCATAATATGCAAGAAAATCCCAAAAGATCTGGGATTTCCTTGAGAAAGCTCCAGGAATCCTCTGACCACAGAAGGTATCTGAAGAGTCTTGGGCATAATATGCAAGAAAATCCCAAAAGATCTGGGATTTCCTGGAGGAAGCTCCAGGAATCCTCTGACCACAGAAGGTATCTGAAGAGTCTTGGGCATAATATGCAAGAAAATCCCAAAAGATCTGGGATTTCTTGGAGGAAGCTCCATTAATCCTCTGACCACAGAAGGTATCTGAAGAGTCTTGGGCATAATATGCAAGAAAATCCCAAAAGATCTGGGATTTCTTGGAGGAAGCTCCAGGAATCCTCTGACCACAGAAGGTATCTGAAGAGTCTTGGGCATAATATGCAAGAAAATCCCAAAAGATCTGGGATTTCCTGGAGAAAGCTCCAGGAATCCTCTGACCACAGAAGGTATCTGAAGAGTCTTGGGCATAATATGCAAGAAAATCTTAAAAGATCTGAGATTTCTTTTAGGAAGCTCCAGAAATCCTCTGACCACGGAAGGTATCTGAAGAGTCTTGGGCATAATATGCAAGAAAATCCCAAAAGATCTGGGATTTCTTGGAGGAAGCTCCAGGAATCCTCTGACCACAGAAGGTATCTGAAGAGTCTTGGGCATAATATGCAAGAAAATCCCAAAAGATCTGGGATTTCCTTGAGAAAGCTCCAGGAATCCTCTGACCACAGAAGGTATCTGAAGAGTCTTGGGCATAATATGCAAGAAAATCCCAAAAGATCTGGGATTTCTTGGAGAAAGCTCCAGGAATCCTCTGACCACAGAAGGTATCTGAAGAGTCTTGGGCATAATATGCAAGAAAATCCCAAAAGATTTGGGATTTCTTGGAGGAAGCTCCAGAAATCCTCTGACCACGGAAGGTATCTGAAGAGTCTTGGGCATAATATGCAAGAAAATCCCAAAAGATCTGGGATTTCTTGGAGGAAGCTCCATTAATCCTCTGACCACGGAAGGTATCTGAAGAGTCTTGGGCATAATATGCAAGAAAATCCCAAAAGATCTGGGATTTCCTGGAGAAGGCTCCAGGAATCCTCTGACCACAGAAGGTATCTGAAGAGTCTTGGGCATAATATGCAAGAAAATCCCAAAAGATCTGGGATTTCTTGGAGGAAGCTCCAGAAATCCTCTGACCACGGAAGGTATCTGAAGAGTCTTGGGCATAATATGCAAGAAAATCCCAAAAGATCTGGGATTTCCTGGAGAAAGCTCCAGGAATCCTCTGACCACAGAAGGTATCTGAAGAGTCTTGGACATAATATGCAAGAAAATCCCAAAAGATCTGGGATTTCTTGGAAGAAGCTCCAGAAATCCTCTGACCACGGAAGGCATCTGAAGAGTCTTGGGCATAATATGCAAGAAAATCCCAAAAGATCTGGGATTTCTTGGAGGAAGCTCCAGAAATCCTCTGACCACGGAAGGTATCTGAAGAGTCTTGGGCATAATATGCAAGAAAATCCCAAAAGATCTGGGATTTCCTGGAGAAAGCTCCAGGAATCCTCTGACCACAGAAGGTATCTGAAGAGTCTTGGGCATAATATGCAAGAAAATCCCAAAAGATCTGGGATTTCTTGGAGGAAGCTCCAGAAATCCTCTGACCACGGAAGGTATCTGAAGAGTCTTGGGCATAATATGCAAGAAAATCCCAAAAGATCTGGGATTTCCTGGAGAAAGCTCCAGGAATCCTCTGACCACAGAAGGTATATGAAGAGTCTTGGGCATAATATGCAAGAAAATCCCAAAAGATCTGGGATTTCTTGGAAGAAGCTCCAGAAATCCTCTGACCACGGAAGGTATCTGAAGAGTCTTGGGCATAATATGCAAGAAAATCCCAAAAGATCTGGGATTTCTTGGAGGAAGCTCCAGAAATCCTCTGACCACAGAAGGTATCTGAAGAGTCTTGGGCATAATATGCAAGAAAATCCCAAAAGATCTGGGATTTCCTGGAGAAAGCTCCAGGAATCCTCTGACCACAGAAGGTATCTGAAGAGTCTTGGGCATAATATGCAAGAAAATCCCAAAAGATCTGGGATTTCTTGGAGGAAGCTCCAGGAATCCTCTGACCACAGAAGGTATCTGAAGAGTCTTGGGCATAATATGCAAGAAAATCCCAAAAGATCTGGGATTTCCTGGAGAAAGCTCCAGGAATCCTCTGACCACGGAAGGTATCTGAAGAGTCTTGGGCATAATATGCAAGAAAATCCCAAAAGATCTGGGATTTCTTGGAGGAAGCTCCAGGAATCCTCTGACCACAGAAGGTATCTTAAGAGTCTTGGGCATAATATGCAAGAAAATCCCAAAAGATCTGGGATTTCCTGGAGGAAGCTCCAGGAATCCTCTGACCACGGAAGGTATCTGAAGAGTCTTGGGCATAATATGCAAGAAAATCCCAAAAGATCTGGGATTTCTTGGAGGAAGCTCCAGGAATCCTCTGACCACAGAAGGTATCTGAAGAGTCTTGGGCATAATATGCAAGAAAATCCCAAAAGATCTGGGATTTCCTTGAGAAAGCTCCAGGAATCCTCTGACCACAGAAGGTATCTGAAGAGTCTTGGGCATAATATGCAAGAAAATCCCAAAAGATCTGGGATTTCTTGGAGGAAGCTCCAGGAATCCTCTGACCACAGAAGGTATCTGAAGAGTCTTGGGCATAATATGCAAGAAAATCCCAAAAGATCTGGGATTTCCTTGAGGAAGCTCCAGGAATCCTCTGACCACAGAAGGTATATGAAGAGTCTTGGGCATAATATGCAAGAAAATCCCAAAAGATCTGGGATTTCCTTGAGAAAGCTCCAGGAATCCTCTGACCACAGAAGGTATCTGAAGAGTCTTGGGCATAATATGCAAGAAAATCCCAAAAGATCTGGGATTTCCTGGAGGAAGCTCCAGGAATCCTCTGACCACAGAAGGTATCTGAAGAGTCTTGGGCATAATATGCAAGAAAATCCCAAAAGATCTGGGATTTCCTTGAGAAAGCTCCAGGAATCCTCTGACCACAGAAGGTATCTGAAGAGTCTTGGGCATAATATGCAAGAAAATCCCAAAAGATCTGGGATTTCTTGGAGGAAGCTCCAGGAATCCTCTGACCACAGAAGGTATCTGAAGAGTCTTGGGCATAATATGCAAGAAAATCCCAAAAGATCTGGGATTTCCTGGAGGAAGCTCCAGGAATCCTCTGACCACAGAAGGTATCTGAAGAGTCTTGGGCATAATATGCAAGAAAATCCCAAAAGATCTGGGATTTCCTTGAGAAAGCTCCAGGAATCCTCTGACCACAGAAGGTATCTGAAGAGTCTTGGGCATAATATGCAAGAAAATCCCAGAGGAGGTAGGGAATCCACTGACATGATATTTTGAAAGTTGTATTCCAACTTCTACGATGTAATACAATTTCTACGTTGTATTCCAAGTTCAAAATTGTAATACAATTTCTACGTTGTATTCCAAGTTCAAAATTGTAATACAATTTCTGCGTTGTATTCCAACATCAAAATTGTAATACAATTTCTACGTTGGATTCCAACTTCCCCGCCCCCCAATAGTGATAAGTGGTTGAAATGATGATGATGATTGATGATGATGATGATATTCCAACTTCAAAGATGTAATACAATTTCTACGATGTATTCCAACTTCTACGATGTAATACAATTTCTACGTTGTATTCCAAGTTCAAAATTGTATTACATAGCTATAAATGGGCCCTGAGAGATAGGGACCTCATACTTTACATCTATTTAGAGCCTCCTTCAAGCTTGAGATGTGCAAAATTTCACTTGGAAATGAGGAAAATTGGAAGAGAAATGCATACAAATGTCAGAAAATCTTTCAAGCCGATTATCTCGGAAACTATGAGAGATAAGGACCTCAAACTTTACATCTATTTAGAGCCTCCTTCAAGCTTGAGATGTGCAAAATTTCACTTGGAAATGAGGAAAATTGGAAGAGAAATGCATAAAATAAATGCATCTGGGAAAGAAGATCTGGGATTTCCTGGAGGAAGCTCCAGGAATCCTCTGACCACAGAAGGTATCTGAAGAGTCTTAGGCATAATATGCAAGAAGATCCCAAAAGATCTGGGATTTCTTGGAGGAAGCTCCAGGAATCCTCTGACCACATAAGGTATCTGAAGAGTCTTGGGCATAATATGCAAGAAAATCCCAAAGATCTGGGATTTCTTGGAGGAAGCTCCAGGAATCCTCTGACCACAGAAGGTATCTGAAGAGTCTTGGGCATAATATGCAAGAAAATCCCAAAAGATCTGGGATTTCCTGGAGGAAGCTCCAGGAATCCTCTGACCACGGAAGGTATCTGAAGAGTCTTGGGCATAATATGCAAGAAAATCCCAAAAGATCTGGGATTTCCTTGAGAAAGCTCCAGGAATCCTCTGACCACAGAAGGTACCTGAAGAGTCTTGGGCATAATATGCAAGAAAATCCCAAAAGATCTGGGATTTCCTGGAGGAAGCTCCAGGAATCCTCTGACCACAGAAGGTATCTGAAGAGTCTTGGGCATAATATGCAAGAAAATCCCAAAAGATCTGGGATTTCCTTGAGAAAGCTCCAGGAATCCTCTGACCACAGAAGGTATCTGAAGAGTCTTGGGCATAATATGCAAGAAAATCTTAAAAGATCTGAGATTTCTTTTAGGAAGCTCCAGAAATCCTCTGACCACGGAAGGTATCTGAAGAGTCTTGGGCATAATATGCAAGAAAAACCCAAAAGATCTGGGATTTCTTGGAGGAAGCTCCAGAAATCCTCTGACCACAGAAGGTATCTGAAGAGTCTTGGGCATAATATGCAAGAAAATCCCAGAGGAGGTAGGGAATCCACTGACATGATATTTTGAAAGTTGTATTCCAACTTCTACGATGTAATACAATTTCTACGTTGTATTCCAAGTTCAAAATTGTAATACAATTTCTACGTTGTATTCCAAGTTCAAAATTGTAATACAATTTCTGCGTTGTATTCCAACATCAAAATTGTAATACAATTTCTACGTTGGATTCCAACTTCCCCGCCACCCAATAGTGATAAGTGGTTGAAATGATCATGATGATTGATGATGATGATGATATTCCAACTTCAAAGATGTAATACAATTTCTACGATGTATTCCAACTTCTACGATGTAATACAATTTCTACGTTGTATTCCAAGTTCAAAATTGTATTACATAGCTATAAATGGGCCCTGAGAGATAGGGACCTCATACTTTACATCTATTTAGAGCCTCCTTCAAGCTTGAGATGTGCAAAATTTCACTTGGAAATGAGGAAAATTGGAAGAGAAATGCATACAAATGTCAGAAAATCTTTCAAGCCGATTATCTCGGAAACTATGAGAGATAAGGACCTCAAACTTTACATCTATTTAGAGCCTCCTTCAAGCTTGAGATGTGCAAAATTTCACTTGGAAATGAGGAAAATTGGAAGAGAAATGCATAAAATAAATGCATCTGGGAAAGAAGATCTGGGATTTCCTGGAGGAAGCTCCAGGAATCCTCTGACCACAGAAGGTATCTGAAGAGTCTTAGGCATAATATGCAAGAAGATCCCAAAAGATCTGGGATTTCTTGGAGGAAGCTCCAGGAATCCTCTGACCACATAAGGTATCTGAAGAGTCTTGGGCATAATATGCAAGAAAATCCCAAAGATCTGGGATTTCTTGGAGGAAGCTCCAGGAATCCTCTGACCACAGAAGGTATCTGAAGAGTCTTGGGCATAATATGCAAGAAAATCCCAAAAGATCTGGGATTTCCTTGAGAAAGCTCCAGGAATCCTCTGACCACAGAAGGTATCTGAGGAGTCTTGGGCATAATATGCAAGAAAATCCCAAAAGATCTGGGATTTCTTGGAGGAAGCTCCAGGAATCCTCTGACCACAGAAGGTATCTGAAGAGTCTTGGGCATAATATGCAAGAAAATCCCAAAAGATCTGGGATTTCCTGGAGGAAGCTCCAGGAATCCTCTGACCACAGAAGGTATCTGAAGAGTCTTGGGCATAATATGCAAGAAAATCCCAAAAGATCTGGGATTTCCTTGAGAAAGCTCCAGGAATCCTCTGACCACAGAAGGTATCTGAAGAGTCTTGGGCATAATATGCAAGAAAATCTTAAAAGATCTGAGATTTCTTTTAGGAAGCTCCAGAAATCCTCTGACCACGGAAGGTATCTGAAGAGTCTTGGGCATAATATGCAAGAAAATCCCAAAAGATCTGGGATTTCCTGGAGGAAGCTCCAGGAATCCTCTGACCACAGAAGGTATCTGAAGAGTCTTGGGCATAATATGCAAGAAAATCCCAAAAGATCTGGGATTCCTTGGAGGAAGCTCCATTAATCCTCTGACCACAGAAGGTATCTGAAGAGTCTTGGGCATAATATGCAAGAAAATCCCAAAAGATCTGGGATTTCTTGGAGGAAGCTCCAGGAATCCTCTGACCACAGAAGGTATCTGAAGAGTCTTGGGCATAATATGCAAGAAAATCTTAAAATATCTGAGATTTCTTTTAGGAAGCTCCAGAAATCCTCTGACCACGGAAGGTATCTGAAGAGTCTTGGGCATAATATGCAAGAAAATCCCAAAAGATCTGGGACTTCCTGGAGAAAGCTTCAGGAATCCTCTGACCACAGAAGGTATCTGAAGAGTCTTGGGCATAATATGCAAGAAAATCCCAAAAGATCTGGGATTTCTTGGAGGAAGCTCCAGGAATCCTCTGACCACAGAAGGTATCTGAAGAGTCTTGGGCATAATATGCAAGAAAATCCCAAAAGATCTGGGATTTCCTTGAGAAAGCTCCAGGAATCCTCTGACCACAGAAGGTATCTGAAGAGTCTTGGGCATAATATGCAAGAAAATCCCAAAAGATCTGGGATTTCCTGGAGAAAGCTCCAGGAATCCTCTGACCACAGAAGGTATCTGAAGAGTCTTGGGCATAATATGCAAGAAAATCCCAAAAGATCTGGGATTTCTTGGAAGAAGCTCCAGAAATCCTCTGACCACGGAAGGTATCTGAAGAGTCTTGGGCATAATATGCAAGAAAATCCCAAAAGATCTGGGATTTCTTGGAGGAAGCTCCAGAAATCCTCTGACCACGGAAGGTATCTGAAGAGTCTTGGGCATAATATGCAAGAAAATCCCAAAAGATCTGGGATTTCCTGGAGAAAGCTCCAGAAATCCTCTGATCACAGAAGGTATCTGAAGAGTCTTGGGCATAATATGCAAGAAAATCCCAAAAGATCTGGGATTTCTTGGAGGAAGCTCCAGAAATCCTCTGACCACGGAAGGTATCTGAAGAGTCTTGGGCATAATATGCAAGAAAATCCCAAAAGATCTGGGATTTCTTGGAGGAAGCTCCAGAAATCCTCTGACCACAGAAGGTATCTGAAGAGTCTTGGGCATAATATGCAAGAAAATCCCAGAGGAGGTAGGGAATCCACTGACATGATATTTTGAAAGTTGTATTCCAACTTCTACGATGTAATACAATTTCTACGTTGTATTCCAAGTTCAAAATTGTAATACAATTTCTACGTTGTATTCCAAGTTCAAAATTGTAATACAATTTCTACGTTGTATTCCAACATCAAAATTGTAATACAATTTCTACGTTGTATTCCAACTTCCCCGCCACCCCAATAGTGATAAGCGGTAGGAAACGATGATGATGATTAATGATGATGATGATATTCCAACTTCAAAGATGTAATACAATTTCTTCGTTGTATTCCAAGTTCAAAATTGTAATACAATTTCTACGTTGTATTCCAACTTCAAAATTGTATTACAATTTCTACGTTGGATTCCAACTTCCCCGCCCCCCAATAGTGATAAGTGGTTGAAATGATGATGATGATTGATGATGATGATGATATTCCAACTTCAAAGATGTAATACAATTTCTACGATGTATTCCAACTTCTACGATGTAATACAATTTCTACGTTGTATTCCAAGTTCAAAATTGTAATACAATTTCTACGTTGTATTCCAACATCAAAATTGTAATACAATTTCTACGTTGTATTCCAACTTCCCCGCCACCCCAATAGTGATAAGCGGTAGGAAACGATGATGATGATTAATGATGATGATGATATTCCAACTTCAAAGATGTAATACAATTTCTTCGTTGTATTCCAAGTTCAAAATTGTAATACAATTTCTACGTTGTATTCCAACTTCAAAATTGTATTACAATTTCTACGTTGGATTCCAACTTCCCCGCCCCCCAATAGTGATAAGTGGTTGAAATGATGATGATGATTGATGATGATGATGATATTCCAACTTCAAAGATGTAATACAATTTCTACGATGTATTCCAACTTCTACGATGTAATACAATTTCTACGTTGTATTCCAAGTTCAAAATTGTATTACATAGCTATAAATGGGCCCTGAGAGATAGGGACCTCAAACTTTACATCTATTTAGAGCCTCCTTCAAGCTTGAGATGTGCAAAATTTCACTTGGAAATGAGGAAAATTGGGCGAGAAATGCATACAAGTGTCAGAAAATCTTTCAAGTCGATTATCTCGGAAACTATGAGAGATAAGGACCTCAAACTTTACATCTATTTAGAGACTCCTTCAAACTTGAGATGTGCAAAATTTCACTTGGAAATGAGGAAAATTGGAAGAGAAATGCATAAAATAAATGCATCTGGGAAAGAAGATCTGGGATTTCCTGGAGGAAGCTCCAGGAATCCTCTGACCACAGAAGGTATCTGAAGAGTCTTAGGCATAATATGCAAGAAGATCCCAAAAGATCTGGGATTTCTTGGAGGAAGCTCCAGGAATCCTCTGACCACAGAAGGTATCTGAAGAGTCTTGGGCATAATATGCAAGAAAATCCCAAAAGATCTGGGATTTCTTGGAGGAAGCTCCAGGAATCCTCTGACCACAGAAGGTATCTGAAGAGTCTTGGGCATAATATGCAAGAAAATCCCAAAAGATCTGGGATTTCCTTGAGGAAGCTCCAGGAATCCTCTGACCACAGAAGGTATCTGAAGAGTCTTGGGCATAATATGCAAGAAAATCCCAAAAGATCTGGGATTTCCTTGAGAAAGCTCCAGGAATCCTCTGACCACAGAAGGTATCTGAAGAGTCTTGGGCATAATATGCAAGAAAATCCCAAAAGATCTGGGATTTCCTGGAGGAAGCTCCAGGAATCCTCTGACCACAGAAGGTATCTGAAGAGTCTTGGGCATAATATGCAAGAAAATCCCAAAAGATCTGGGATTTCCTTGAGAAAGCTCCAGGAATCCTCTGACCACAGAAGGTATCTGAAGAGTCTTGGGCATAATATGCAAGAAAATCCCAAAAGATCTGGGATTTCTTGGAGGAAGCTCCAGGAATCCTCTGACCACAGAAGGTATCTGAAGAGTCTTGGGCATAATATGCAAGAAAATCCCAAAAGATCTGGGATTTCCTGGAGGAAGCTCCAGGAATCCTCTGACCACAGAAGGTATCTGAAGAGTCTTGGGCATAATATGCAAGAAAATCCCAAAAGATCTGGGATTTCCTTGAGAAAGCTCCAGGAATCCTCTGACCACAGAAGGTATCTGAAGAGTCTTGGGCATAATATGCAAGAAAATCCCAAAAGATCTGGGATTTCCTGGAGGAAGCTCCAGGAATCCTCTGACCACAGAAGGTATCTGAAGAGTCTTGGGCATAATATGCAAGAAAATCCCAAAAGATCTGGGATTTCTTGGAGGAAGCTCCATTAATCCTCTGACCACAGAAGGTATCTGAAGAGTCTTGGGCATAATATGCAAGAAAATCCCAAAAGATCTGGGATTTCTTGGAGGAAGCTCCAGGAATCCTCTGACCACAGAAGGTATCTGAAGAGTCTTGGGCATAATATGCAAGAAAATCCCAAAAGATCTGGGATTTCCTGGAGAAAGCTCCAGGAATCCTCTGACCACAGAAGGTATCTGAAGAGTCTTGGGCATAATATGCAAGAAAATCTTAAAAGATCTGAGATTTCTTTTAGGAAGCTCCAGAAATCCTCTGACCACGGAAGGTATCTGAAGAGTCTTGGGCATAATATGCAAGAAAATCCCAAAAGATCTGGGATTTCTTGGAGGAAGCTCCAGGAATCCTCTGACCACAGAAGGTATCTGAAGAGTCTTGGGCATAATATGCAAGAAAATCCCAAAAGATCTGGGATTTCCTTGAGAAAGCTCCAGGAATCCTCTGACCACAGAAGGTATCTGAAGAGTCTTGGGCATAATATGCAAGAAAATCCCAAAAGATCTGGGATTTCTTGGAGAAAGCTCCAGGAATCCTCTGACCACAGAAGGTATCTGAAGAGTCTTGGGCATAATATGCAAGAAAATCCCAAAAGATTTGGGATTTCTTGGAGGAAGCTCCAGAAATCCTCTGACCACGGAAGGTATCTGAAGAGTCTTGGGCATAATATGCAAGAAAATCCCAAAAGATCTGGGATTTCTTGGAGGAAGCTCCATTAATCCTCTGACCACGGAAGGTATCTGAAGAGTCTTGGGCATAATATGCAAGAAAATCCCAAAAGATCTGGGATTTCCTGGAGAAGGCTCCAGGAATCCTCTGACCACAGAAGGTATCTGAAGAGTCTTGGGCATAATATGCAAGAAAATCCCAAAAGATCTGGGATTTCTTGGAGGAAGCTCCAGAAATCCTCTGACCACGGAAGGTATCTGAAGAGTCTTGGGCATAATATGCAAGAAAATCCCAAAAGATCTGGGATTTCCTGGAGAAAGCTCCAGGAATCCTCTGACCACAGAAGGTATCTGAAGAGTCTTGGACATAATATGCAAGAAAATCCCAAAAGATCTGGGATTTCTTGGAAGAAGCTCCAGAAATCCTCTGACCACGGAAGGCATCTGAAGAGTCTTGGGCATAATATGCAAGAAAATCCCAAAAGATCTGGGATTTCTTGGAGGAAGCTCCAGAAATCCTCTGACCACGGAAGGTATCTGAAGAGTCTTGGGCATAATATGCAAGAAAATCCCAAAAGATCTGGGATTTCCTGGAGAAAGCTCCAGGAATCCTCTGACCACAGAAGGTATCTGAAGAGTCTTGGGCATAATATGCAAGAAAATCCCAAAAGATCTGGGATTTCTTGGAGGAAGCTCCAGAAATCCTCTGACCACGGAAGGTATCTGAAGAGTCTTGGGCATAATATGCAAGAAAATCCCAAAAGATCTGGGATTTCCTGGAGAAAGCTCCAGGAATCCTCTGACCACAGAAGGTATATGAAGAGTCTTGGGCATAATATGCAAGAAAATCCCAAAAGATCTGGGATTTCTTGGAAGAAGCTCCAGAAATCCTCTGACCACGGAAGGTATCTGAAGAGTCTTGGGCATAATATGCAAGAAAATCCCAAAAGATCTGGGATTTCTTGGAGGAAGCTCCAGAAATCCTCTGACCACAGAAGGTATCTGAAGAGTCTTGGGCATAATATGCAAGAAAATCCCAAAAGATCTGGGATTTCCTGGAGAAAGCTCCAGGAATCCTCTGACCACAGAAGGTATCTGAAGAGTCTTGGGCATAATATGCAAGAAAATCCCAAAAGATCTGGGATTTCTTGGAGGAAGCTCCAGGAATCCTCTGACCACAGAAGGTATCTGAAGAGTCTTGGGCATAATATGCAAGAAAATCCCAAAAGATCTGGGATTTCCTGGAGAAAGCTCCAGGAATCCTCTGACCACGGAAGGTATCTGAAGAGTCTTGGGCATAATATGCAAGAAAATCCCAAAAGATCTGGGATTTCTTGGAGGAAGCTCCAGGAATCCTCTGACCACAGAAGGTATCTTAAGAGTCTTGGGCATAATATGCAAGAAAATCCCAAAAGATCTGGGATTTCCTGGAGGAAGCTCCAGGAATCCTCTGACCACGGAAGGTATCTGAAGAGTCTTGGGCATAATATGCAAGAAAATCCCAAAAGATCTGGGATTTCTTGGAGGAAGCTCCAGGAATCCTCTGACCACAGAAGGTATCTGAAGAGTCTTGGGCATAATATGCAAGAAAATCCCAAAAGATCTGGGATTTCCTTGAGAAAGCTCCAGGAATCCTCTGACCACAGAAGGTATCTGAAGAGTCTTGGGCATAATATGCAAGAAAATCCCAAAAGATCTGGGATTTCTTGGAGGAAGCTCCAGGAATCCTCTGACCACAGAAGGTATCTGAAGAGTCTTGGGCATAATATGCAAGAAAATCCCAAAAGATCTGGGATTTCCTTGAGGAAGCTCCAGGAATCCTCTGACCACAGAAGGTATATGAAGAGTCTTGGGCATAATATGCAAGAAAATCCCAAAAGATCTGGGATTTCCTTGAGAAAGCTCCAGGAATCCTCTGACCACAGAAGGTATCTGAAGAGTCTTGGGCATAATATGCAAGAAAATCCCAAAAGATCTGGGATTTCCTGGAGGAAGCTCCAGGAATCCTCTGACCACAGAAGGTATCTGAAGAGTCTTGGGCATAATATGCAAGAAAATCCCAAAAGATCTGGGATTTCCTTGAGAAAGCTCCAGGAATCCTCTGACCACAGAAGGTATCTGAAGAGTCTTGGGCATAATATGCAAGAAAATCCCAAAAGATCTGGGATTTCTTGGAGGAAGCTCCAGGAATCCTCTGACCACAGAAGGTATCTGAAGAGTCTTGGGCATAATATGCAAGAAAATCCCAAAAGATCTGGGATTTCCTGGAGGAAGCTCCAGGAATCCTCTGACCACAGAAGGTATCTGAAGAGTCTTGGGCATAATATGCAAGAAAATCCCAAAAGATCTGGGATTTCCTTGAGAAAGCTCCAGGAATCCTCTGACCACAGAAGGTATCTGAAGAGTCTTGGGCATAATATGCAAGAAAATCCCAAAAGATCTGGGATTTCCTGGAGGAAGCTCCAGGAATCCTCTGACCACAGAAGGTATCTGAAGAGTCTTGGGCATAATATGCAAGAAAATCCCAAAAGATCTGGGATTTCTTGGAGGAAGCTCCATTAATCCTCTGACCACAGAAGGTATCTGAAGAGTCTTGGGCATAATATGCAAGAAAATCCCAAAAGATCTGGGATTTCTTGGAGGAAGCTCCAGGAATCCTCTGACCACAGAAGGTATCTGAAGAGTCTTGGGCATAATATGCAAGAAAATCCCAAAAGATCTGGGATTTCCTGGAGAAAGCTCCAGAAATCCTCTGACCACAGAAGATATCTGAAGATTCTTGGGCATAATATGCAAGAAAATCTTAAAAGATCTGAGATTTCTTTTAGGAAGCTCCAGAAATCCTCTGACCACGGAAGGTATCTGAAGAGTCTTGGGCATAATATGCAAGAAAATCCCAAAAGATCTGGGATTTCCTGGAGAAAGCTCCAGGAATCCTCTGACCACAGAAGGTATCTGAAGAGTCTTGGGCATAATATGCAAGAAAATCCCAAAAGATCTGGGATTTCTTGGAGGAAGCTCCAGGAATCCTCTGACCACAGAAGGTATCTGAAGAGTCTTGGGCATAATATGCAAGAAAATCCCAAAAGATCTGGGATTTCCTTGAGAAAGCTCCAGGAATCCTCTGACCACAGAAGGTATCTGAAGAGTCTTGGGCATAATATGCAAGAAAATCCCAAAAGATCTGGGATTTCCTGGAGAAAGCTCCAGGAATCCTCTGACCACAGAAGGTATCTGAAGAGTCTTGGGCATAATATGCAAGAAAATCCCAAAAGATCTGGGATTTCTTGGAGGAAGCTCCAGAAATCCTCTGACCACGGAAGGTATCTGAAGAGTCTTGGGCATAATATGCAAGAAAATCCCAAAAGATCTGGGATTTCTTGGAGGAAGCTCCAGAAATCCTCTGACCACGGAAGGTATCTGAAGAGTCTTGGGCATAATATGCAAGAAAATCCCAAAAGATCTGGGATTTCCTGGAGAAAGCTCCAGGAATCCTCTGACCACAGAAGGTATCTGAAGAGTCTTGGGCATAATATGCAAGAAAATCCCAAAAGATCTGGGATTTCTTGGAGGAAGCTCCAGAAATCCTCTGACCACGGAAGGTATCTGAAGAGTCTTGGGCATAATATGCAAGAAAATCCCAAAAGATCTGGGATTTCCTGGAGAAAGCTCCAGGAATCCTCTGACCACAGAAGGTATCTTAAGAGTCTTGGGCATAATATGCAAGAAAATCCCAAAAGATCTGGGATTTCTTGGAAGAAGCTCCAGAAATCCTCTGACCACGGAAGGTATCTGAAGAGTCTTGGGCATAATATGCAAGAAAATCCCAAAAGATCTGGGATTTCTTGGAGGAAGCTCCAGAAATCCTCTGACCACAGAAGGTATCTGAAGAGTCTTGGGCATAATATGCAAGGAAATCCCAGAGGAGGTAGGGAATCCACTGACATGATATTTTGAAAGTTGTATTCCAACTTCTACGATGTAATACAATTTCTACGTTGTATTCCAAGTTCAAAATTGTAATACAATTTCTACGTTGTATTCCAAGTTCAAAATTGTAATACAATTTCTGCGTTGTATTCCAACATCAAAATTGTAATACAATTTCTACGTTGTATTTCAACTTCCCCGCCACCCCAATAGTGATAAGCGGTAGGAAACGATGATGATGATTAATGATGATGATGATATTCCAACTTCAAAGATGTAATACAATTTCTTCGTTGTATTCCAAGTTCAAAATTGTAATACAATTTCTACGTTGTATTCCAACTTCAAAATTGTATTACAATTTCTACGTTGGATTCCAACTTCCCCGCCCCCCAATAGTGATAAGTGGTTGAAATGATGATGATGATTGATGATGATGATGATATTCCAACTTCAAAGATGTAATACAATTTCTACGATGTATTCCAACTTCTACGATGTAATATAATTTCTACGTTGTATTCCAAGTTCAAAATTGTAATACAATTTCTACGTTGTATTCCAACATCAAAATTGTAATACAATTTCTACGTTGTATTCCAACTTCCCCGCCACCCCAATAGTGATAAGCGGTAGGAAACGATGATGATGATTAATGATGATGATGATATTCCAACTTCAAAGATGTAATACAATTTCTTCGTTGTATTCCAAGTTCAAAATTGTAATACAATTTCTACGTTGTATTCCAACTTCAAAATTGTATTACAATTTCTACGTTGGATTCCAACTTCCCCGCCCCCCAATAGTGATAAGTGGTTGAAATGATGATGATGATTAATGATGATGATGATATTCCAACTTCAAAGATGTAATACAATTTCTACGATGTATTCCAACTTCTACGATGTAATACAATTTCTACGTTGTATTCCAAGTTCAAAATTGTATTACATAGCTATAAATGGGCCCTGAGAGATAGGGACCTCAAACTTTACATCTATTTAGAGCCTCCTTCAAGCTTGAGATGTGCAAAATTTCACTTGGAAATGAGGAAAATTGGGCGAGAAATGCATACAAGTGTCAGAAAATCTTTCAAGTCGATTATCTCGGAAACTATGAGAGATAAGGACCTCAAACTTTACATCTATTTAGAGCCTCCTTCAAGCTTGAGATGTGCAAAATTTCACTTGGAAATGAGGAAAATTGGAAGAGAAATGCATACAAATGTCAGAAAATCTTTCAAGTCGATTATCTCGGAAACTATGAGAGATAAGGACCTCAAACTTTACATCTATTTAAAGCCTCCTTCAAGCTTGAGATGTGCAAAATTTCACTTGGAAATGAGGAAAATTGGAAGAGAAATGCATAAAATAAATGCATCTGGGAAAGAAGATCTGGGATTTCCTGGAGGAAGCTCCAGGAATCCTCTGACCACAGAAGGTATCTGAAGAGTCTTAGGCATAATATGCAAGAAAATCCCAAAAGATCTGGGATTTCCTGGAGGAAGCTCCAGGAATCCTCTGACCACGGAAGGTATCTGAAGAGTCTTGGGCATAATATGCAAGAAAATCCCAAAAGATCTGGGATTTCCTTGAGAAAGCTCCAGGAATCCTCTGACCACAGAAGGTATCTGAAGAGTCTTGGGCATAATATGCAAGAAAATCCCAAAAGATCTGGGATTTCCTGGAGGAAGCTCCAGGAATCCTCTGACCACAGAAGGTATCTGAAGAGTCTTGGGCATAATATGCAAGAAAATCCCAAAAGATCTGGGATTTCCTTGAGAAAGCTCCAGGAATCCTCTGACCACAGATGGTATCTGAGGAGTCTTGGGCATAATATGCAAGAAAATCCCAAAAGATCTGGGATTTCTTGGAGGAAGCTCCAGGAATCCTCTGACCACAGAAGGTATCTGAAGAGTCTTGGGCATAATATGCAAGAAAATCCCAAAAGATCTGGGATTTCCTGGAGGAAGCTCCAGGAATCCTCTGACCACAGAAGGTATCTGAAGAGTCTTGGGCATAATATGCAAGAAAATCCCAAAAGATCTGGGATTTCTTGGAGGAAGCTCCAGGAATCCTCTGACCACAGAAGGTATCTGAAGAGTCTTGGGCATAATATGCAAGAAAATCCCAAAAGATCTGGGATTTCCTGGAGGAAGCTCCAGGAATCCTCTGACCACGGAAGGTATCTGAAGAGTCTTGGGCATAATATGCAAGAAAATCCCAAAATATCTGGGATTTCCTTGAGAAAGCTCCAGGAATCCTCTGACCACAGAAGGTATCTGAAGAGTCTTGGGCATAATATGCAAGAAAATCCCAAAAGATCTGGGATATCCTGGAGAAAGCTCCAGGAATCCTCTGACCACAGAAGGTATCTGAAGAGTCTTGGGCATAATATGCAAGAAAATCCCAAAAGATCTGGGATTTCCTTGAGAAAGCTCCAGGAATCCTCTGACCACAGAAGGTATCTGAGGAGTCTTGGGCATAATATGCAAGAAAATCCCAAAAGATCTGGGATTTCTTGGAGGAAGCTCCAGGAATCCTCTGACCACAGAAGGTATCTGAAGAGTCTTGGGCATAATATGCAAGAAAATCCCAAAAGATCTGGGATTTCCTGGAGGAAGCTCCAGGAATCCTGTGACCACAGAAGGTATCTGAAGAGTCTTGGGCATAATATGCAAGAAAATCCCAAAAGATCTGGGATTTCCTTGAGAAAGCTCCAGGAATCCTCTGACCACAGAAGGTATCTGAAGAGTCTTGGGCATAATATGCAAGAAAATCCCAAAAGATCTGGGATTTCCTGGAGGAAGCTCCAGGAATCCTCTGACCACAGAAGGTATCTGAAGAGTCTTGGGCATAATATGCAAGAAAATCCCAAAAGATCTGGGATTTCTTGGAGGAAGCTCCATTAATCCTCTGACCACAGAAGGTATCTGAAGAGTCTTGGGCATAATATGCAAGAAAATCCCAAAAGATCTGGGATTTCTTGGAGGAAGCTCCAGAAATCCTCTGACCACAGAAGGTATCTGAAGAGTCTTGGGCATAATATGCAAGAAAATCCCAGAGGAGGTAGGGAATCCACTGACATGATATTTTGAGAGTTGTATTCCAACTTCTACGATGTAATACAATTTCTACGTTGTATTCCAAGTTCAAAATTGTAATACAATTTCTACGTTGTATTCCAAGTTCAAAATTGTAATACAATTTCTACGTTGTATTCCAACTTCAAAATTGTATTACAATTTCTACGTTGGATTCCAACTTCCCCGCCCCCCAATAGTGATAAGTGGTTGAAATGATGATGATGATTGATGATGATGATGATATTCCAACTTCAAAGATGTAATACAATTTCTACGATGTATTCCAACTTCTACGATGTAATACAATTTCTACGCTGTATTCCAAGTTCAAAATTGTATTACATAGCTATAAATGGGCCCTGAGAGATAGGGACCTCAAACTTTACATCTATTTAGAGCCTCCTTCAAGCTTGAGATATGCAAAATTTCACTTGGAAATGAGGAAAATTGGAAGAGAAATGCATACAAATGTCAGAAAATCTTTCAAGTCGATTATCTCGGAAACTATGAGAGATAAGGACCTCAAACTTTACATCTATTTAGAGCCTCCTTCAAGCTTGAGATGTGCAAAATTTCACTTGGAAATGAGGAAAATTGGAAGAGAAATGCATACAAATGTCAGAAAATCTTTAAAGTCGATTATCTCGGAAACTATGAGAGATAAGGACCTCAAACTTTACATCTATTTAGAGCCTCCTTCAAGCTTGAGATGTGCAAAATTTCACTTGGAAATGAGGAAAATTGGAAGAGAAATGCATAAAATAAATGCATCTTGGAAAGAAGATCTGGGATTTCCTGGAGGAAGCTCCAGGAATCCTCTGACCACGGAAGGTATCTGAGGAGTCTTGGGCATAATATGCAAGAAAATCCCAAAAGATCTGGGATTTCCTTGAGAAAGCTCCAGGAATCCTCTGACCACAGAAGGTATCTGAAGAGTCTTGGGCATAATATGCAAGAAAATCCCAAAAGATCTGGGATTTCTTGGAGGAAGCTCCAGGAATCCTCTGACCACAGAAGGTATCTGAAGAGTCTTGGGCATAATATGCAAGAAAATCCCAAAAGATCTGGGATTTCCTGGAGGAAGCTCCAGGAATCCTCTGACCACGGAAGGTATCTGAAGAGTCTTGGGCATAATATGCAAGAAAATCCCAAAATATCTGGGATTTCCTTGAGAAAGCTCCAGGAATCCTCTGACCACAGAAGGTATCTGAAGAGTCTTGGGCATAATATGCAAGAAAATCCCAAAAGATCTGGGATATCCTGGAGAAAGCTCCAGGAATCCTCTGACCACAGAAGGTATCTGAAGAGTCTTGGGCATAATATGCAAGAAAATCCCAAAAGATCTGGGATTTCCTTGAGAAAGCTCCAGGAATCCTCTGACCACAGAAGGTATCTGAGGAGTCTTGGGCATAATATGCAAGAAAATCCCAAAAGATCTGGGATTTCTTGGAGGAAGCTCCAGAAATCCTCTAACCACGGAAGGTATCTGAAGAGTCTTGGGCATAATATGCAAGAAAATCCCAAAAGATCTGGGATTTCTTGGAGGAAGCTCCAGAAATCCTCTGACCACGGAAGGTATCTGAAGAGTCTTGGGCATAATATGCAAGAAAATCCCAAAAGATCTGGGATTTCCTGGAGAAAGCTCCAGGAATCCTCTGACCACAGAAGGTATCTGAAGAGTCTTGGGCATAATATGCAAGAAAATCCCAAAAGATCTGGGATTTCTTGGAGGAAGCTCCAGAAATCCTCTGACCACGGAAGGTATCTGAAGAGTCTTGGGCATAATATTCAAGAAAATCCCAAAAGATCTGGGATTTCTTGGAGGAAGCTCCAGAAATCCTCTGACCACGGAAGGTATCTGAAGAGTCTTGGGCATAATATGCAAGAAAATCCCAAAAGATCTGGGATTTCTTGGAGGAAGCTCCAGAAATCCTCTGACCACAGAAGGTATCTGAAGAGTCTTGGGCATAATATGCAAGAAAATCCCAGAGGAGGTAGGGAATCCACTGACATGATATTTTGAGAGTTGTATTCCAACTTCTACGATGTAATACAATTTCTACGTTGTATTCCAAGTTCAAAATTGTAATACAATTTCTACGTTGTATTCCAAGTTCAAAATTGTAATACAATTTCTACGTTGTATTCCAACTTCAAAATTGTATTACAATTTCTACGTTGGATTCCAACTTCCCCGCCCCCCAATAGTGATAAGTGGTTGAAATGATGATGATGATTGATGATGATGATGATATTCCAACTTCAAAGATGTAATACAATTTCTACGATGTATTCCAACTTCTACGATGTAATACAATTTCTACGCTGTATTCCAAGTTCAAAATTGTATTACATAGCTATAAATGGGCCCTGAGAGATAGGGACCTCAAACTTTACATCTATTTAGAGCCTCCTTCAAGCTTGAGATATGCAAAATTTCACTTGGAAATGAGGAAAATTGGAAGAGAAATGCATACAAATGTCAGAAAATCTTTCAAGTCGATTATCTCGGAAACTATGAGAGATAAGGACCTCAAACTTTACATCTATTTAGAGCCTCCTTCAAGCTTGAGATGTGCAAAATTTCACTTGGAAATGAGGAAAATTGGAAGAGAAATGCATACAAATGTCAGAAAATCTTTAAAGTCGATTATCTCGGAAACTATGAGAGATAAGGACCTCAAACTTTACATCTATTTAGAGCCTCCTTCAAGCTTGAGATGTGCAAAATTTCACTTGGAAATGAGGAAAATTGGAAGAGAAATGCATAAAATAAATGCATCTTGGAAAGAAGATCTGGGATTTCCTGGAGGAAGCTCCAGGAATCCTCTGACCACGGAAGGTATCTGAGGAGTCTTGGGCATAATATGCAAGAAAATCCCAAAAGATCTGGGATTTCCTTGAGAAAGCTCCAGGAATCCTCTGACCACAGAAGGTATCTGAAGAGTCTTGGGCATAATATGCAAGAAAATCCCAAAAGATCTGGGATTTCCTGGAGGAAGCTCCAGGAATCCTCTGACCACAGAAGGTATCTGAAGAGTCTTGGGCATAATATGCAAGAAAATCCCAAAAGATCTGGGATTTCCTTGAGAAAGCTCCAGGAATCCTCTGACCACAGAAGGTATCTGAAGAGTCTTGGGCATAATATGCAAGAAAATCCCAAAAGATCTGGGATTTCCTGGAGGAAGCTCCAGGAATCCTCTGACCACAGAAGGTATCTGAAGAGTCTTGGGCATAATATGCAAGAAAATCCCAAAAGATCTGGGATTTCTTGGAGGAAGCTCCAGAAATCCTCTGACCACGGAAGGTATCTGAAGAGTCTTGGGCATAATATGCAAGAAAATCCCAAAAGATCTGGGATTTCTTGGAGGAAGCTCCAGAAATCCTCTGACCACAGAAGGTATCTGAAGAGTCTTGGGCATAGTATGCAAGAAAATCCCAGAGGAGGTAGGGAATCCACTGACATGATATTTTGAGAGTTGTATTCCAACTTCTACGATGTAATACAATTTCTACGTTGTATTCCAAGTTCAAAATTGTAATACAATTTCTACGTTGTATTCCAAGTTCAAAATTGTAATACAATTTCTACGTTGTATTCCAGCTTCAAAATTGTATTACAATTTCTACGTTGGATTCCAACTTCCCCGCCCCCCAATAGTGATAAGTGGTTGAAATGATGATGATGATTGATGATGATGATGATATTCCAACTTCAAAGATGTAATACAATTTCTACGATGTATTCCAACTTCTACGATGTAATACAATTTCTACGCTGTATTCCAAGTTCAAAATTGTATTACATAGCTATAAATGGGCCCTGAGAGATAGGGACCTCAAACTTTACATCTATTTAGAGCCTCCTTCAAGCTTGAGATATGCAAAATTTCACTTGGAAATGAGGAAAATTGGAAGAGAAATGCATACAAATGTCAGAAAATCTTTCAAGTCGATTATCTCGGAAACTATGAGAGATAAGGACCTCAAACTTTACATCTATTTAGAGCCTCCTTCAAGCTTGAGATGTGCAAAATTTCACTTGGAAATGAGGAAAATTGGAAGAGAAATGCATACAAATGTCAGAAAATCTTTAAAGTCGATTATCTCGGAAACTATGAGAGATAAGGACCTCAAACTTTACATCTATTTAGAGGCTCCTTCAAGCTTGAGATGTGCAAAATTTCACTTGGAAATGAGGAAAATTGGAAGAGAAATGCATAAAATAAATGCATCTTGGAAAGAAGATCTGGGATTTCCTGGAGGAAGCTCCAGAAATCCTCTGACCACAGAAGGTATCTGAAGAGTCTTAGGCATAATATGCAAGAAAATCCCAAAAGATCTGGGATTTCTTGGAGGAAGCTCCAGGAATCCTCTGACCACAGAAGGTATCTGAAGAGTCTTGGGCATAATATGCAAGAAAATCCCAAAAGATCTGGGATTTCCTGGAGGAAGCTCCAGGAATCCTCTGACCACGGAAGGTATCTGAAGAGTCTTGGGCATAATATGCAAGAAAATCCCAAAAGATCTGGGATTTCCTGGAGAAAGCTCCAGGAATCCTCTGACCACAGAAGGTATCTGAAGAGTCTTGGGCATAATATGCAAGAAAATCCCAAAAGATCTGGGATTTCTTGGAGGAAGCTCCAGAAATCCTCTGACCACGGAAGGTATCTGAAGAGTCTTGGGCATAATATGCAAGAAAATCCCAAAAGATCCGGGATTTCCTGGAGAAAGCTCCAGGAATCCTCTGACCACGGAAGGTATCTGAAGAGTCTTGGGCATAATATGCAAGAAAATCCCAAAAGATCTGGGATTTCCTGGAGAAAGCTCCAGGAATCCTCTGACCACGGAAGGTATCTGAAGAGTCTTGGGCATAATATGCAAGAAAATCCCAAAAGATCTGGGATTTCCTGGAGAAAGCTCCAGGAATCCTCTGACCACAGAAGGTATCTGAAGAGTCTTGGGCATAATATGCAAGAAAATCCCAAAAGATCTGGGATTTCTTGGAGGAAGCTCCAGAAATCCTCTGACCACGGAAGGTATCTGAAGAGTCTTGGGCATAATATGCAAGAAAATCCCAAAAGATCTGGGATTTCTTGGAGGAAGCTCCAGGAATCCTCTGACCACAGAAGGTATCTGAAGAGTCTTGGGCATAATATGCAAGAAAATCCCAAAAGATCTGGGATTTCTTGGAGGAAGCTCCAGAAATCCTCTGACCACGGAAGATATCTGAAGAGTCTTGGGCATAATATGCAAGAAAATCCCAAAAGATCTGGGATTTCTTGGAGGAAGCTCCGGAAATCCTCTGACCACGGAAGGTATCTGAAGAGTCTTGGGCATAATATGCAAGAAAATCCCAAAAGATCTAGGATTTCCTGGAGGAAGCTCCAGGAATCCTCTGACCACAGAAGGTATCTGAAGAGTCTTGGACATAATATGCAAGAAAATCCCAAAAGATCTGGGATTTCCTTGAGAAAGCTCCAGGAATCCTCTGACCACAGAAGGTATCTGAAGAGTCTTGGGCATAATATGCAAGAAAATCCCAAAAGATCTGGGATTTCCTGGAGAAAGCTCCAGGAATCCTCTGACCACGGAAGGTATCTGAAGAGTCTTGGGCATAATATGCAAGAAAATCCCAAAAGATCTGGGATTTCTTGGAGGAAGCTCCAGGAATCCTCTGACCACAGAAGGTATCTGAAGAGTCTTGGGCATAATATGCAAGAAAATCCCAAAAGATCTGGGATTTCCTGGAGAAAGCTCCAGGAATCCTCTGACCACAGAAGGTATCTGAAGAGTCTTGGGCATAATATGCAAGAAAATCCCAAAAGATCTGGGATTTCCTTGAGAAAGCTCCAGGAATCCTCTGACCACAGAAGGTATCTGAAGAGTCTTGGGCATAATATGCAAGAAAATCCCAAAAGATCTGGGATTTCTTTGAGGAAGCTCCAGAAATCCTCTGACCACGGAAGGTATCTGAAGAGTCTTGGGCATAATATGCAAGAAAATCCCAAAAGATCTGGGATTTCTTGGAGGAAGCTCCAAGAATCCTCTGACCACAGAAGGTATCTGAAGAGTCTTGGGCATAATATGCAAGAAAATCCCAAAAGATCTGGGATTTCCTGGAGGAAGCTCCAGGAATCCTCTGACCACGGAAGGTATCTGAATAGTGCCGTGGTTTTTTTGAAAATTGAAAATTTTTCTCCAAGTACACGTCCACCTCAGGAAATCCTCCAGTCGGATCGGTCCAGCGGATAGTGAATAACAAAGGGTGTTGGCACCAAAAGTATTTATTTCACTTCTTGAATTACAACCAGTGATCTCAAGAGAAGTCACTGGCAACTGAACAATTATACTAATTTCGGCAGCCCTTTTATACCAGAATCTCAGCTATAGAAGACACTATTCTCCAATCATTGAACCCTATTTTTCTTACTGCTGTTTGCGTTATTCCCTTTTTTATTTTACTATTGGTTGTGTGCTATTTTTGGCTCTATTTTTTTGTACTGCACCTGCACCCACGAAATGTGGACATCTCATAAATTATGATCGTAAATTAGCTCTGCGCGATGGCTCTTTATTTTTTTGTCATTCTCCAAGTGAGAATTTCTCCATCGAACTATTTTTAATTTGTCTTTGGTCTTGATCTTCATCAAATCCCATAAATTATCTTCGCAGAGTGATCCATAGAATATGGATCATTACGGATCATCTTAAATTCCATCAAATAATTTTACAGAGTGATCCATAAGATTTGGATCACTACATTCCTTTCCCCTTAGAAGAAGGAGGTTCAGGTGTTTCTCTGTTTTCTCTTCTATTTTTTTTTTGGAAAAAGGTGTCTTTCACATTACATTTATATTTGAGATTACATAATTGTGTTTACAGTTCATATATTTATGGCTGCTGTTACAATCATTTGGTTTACTTTTTTTTATTATTATTTATATAGAGGTGTTAGTATAATATAATATATTGAAAATGTTGAATATAAAATTTGGTTAGCATATGATTATGTATTTTTGAAGTATAATGTCTTGAGATTAATGTGTCTCTTTTTATAACTGATTATAAGAGTATGGTTTTCCCTGATACATATATTTTATTAGAAGTATGTGATACTATGTAATATGCATCTAAGGAATTTTATGTAGTTACAGCTTTGTAGTTGCAGCAGAGAACTCGTTTCTTTTCAAATTGAAAGACTTTGAATTTTTACCAAAACTTTCGATTATTGATTTGGGTCTTCCTCGCTGACAATTACAGTCATCTTACAATTTGAAATTTTGTCTTCAGTCTGCTAACAATACACTTTGCCACTTTAACATTTATTCGAGACTTTTTCATTAATTTTAAATTATTTCATAACAAATTTCCACTCTTCGTTATAATGTCTTTGTATAACTGATATTTGATAGTAATATGTGATAATTTGTTTATAATTTGAAATAATATTTGATTATAAAATTTTTGATTATACATTCTTGTGATAAAAATTTTCCTTTATAATTTGTATATATATATATATATATGTCCCGGGGGACCTCCTCCCCCCATAAGAAAAGCATTTATGCTTTCACATATCCATATATATATTTACATTTATGTATATATTACTCCTGTATACTAATGTTTTCAACTATCTCCTTTAACTATATTAAGATTTTGTTTTTGTTTTTGTTTTTTTTTCTCTTTTTTTGGTCTGAATTTGGGCAGTTTATAGCGCATCCAGGATTAATCCAGATTATATAGAAAAAAAAAATTAAGCGAATACATCGGATGATTAAGCGATTCTTATTTAAAATTATTGAATTTTGAATTTGCGTACAAACAAGCTTTCATTATATTGTTAAGCTGCGTAGCACTACTTTTCTAAGTAGCATTTCTATTGTAATTCTTTTCGGAAATTGTTTTGAAAACTGTTCCCTAGAGATGCTGATTAGTATGTTTACCAAGGGGTGACATTAGCTCTGTAAAATGCGACCGATTTTAGTGTAAATTTTTCCCTATTTTCGCACACATTTCACGAGATATCTTAAAAACTACTTAGCTTGCCAATTTCGGGTTTTCGGTTGCCTATTCAATATTAAGTTGGCTTTTATTCTGCATTTATATTTTTTGCTAAATTATTATATATTGACAAAAAAACAGCTAATAAACCCAAAAGTTTTTTCGGCGTGCTAGAAACATATGGGAAACATAGGAATTGTCATGCCCCTGATGTTTATAGTTATTTAACCCTCACGCATCTTTTGGGATTCTGGGTGCCACTGTGTAATAGTGGGAAAATATAGATGTTCTGGGAAAAACATATTTTTTAATTATTTAGAAATAATCAAATTCTTGTGGATGATTACAAAAGGATGCTTAAATTTAAGACCTTTTTTTAGAATCCGAATAAATTCTGGGCTAAAATAATCTTGATAAAATGATGAAATGGGCATGCAGGATATAACTGCGATCGAGAAGAGTTTAAGCAGCATATAACTGCGAAGAGTTTAAGGAGGATTTAGTGAATTTTATTTCATTCAAGTGTTGGAGAATAATAATAATAATAATAATATATAATGCTGGCACAATATTCCATGAAGAATCTAGGCCTTGCCACAAGGAGATTTATAGACACGTTTTATTTTTTTATACGGGATGCGACTGTCAATCTCATGCCCCATGGAATCAAGTGCAGTGTAGCTTACTGGATGCAATTCGAACATTTAATGCCAAGAAAATTCCTGGTGATCTAGGGGACTCAAACCCGGAACACTTGCATCATAGAGCGAGTACTCTACCACTTGACCCATTGAGTGTCCATTGAAGGTGTGGGAGAATATATGAAGTTAAATGCTATATTTGAGTTAATATTTTTCGTAGTCAGGGAGTTCAGAGGTAGGTTTTGTTTCTTCTTTGTTTAGCAGAAACATTTTCTAAGAATACAAATGACTCGGATAAGCATGTGAGCAATATTCCGATAATTGAAACGACAATAGTTTTATTATTATTTTTCTTGGAGGCTTCCAGACTTTTGAAAATTCAAAAAGTATTTGGTAAACTTCTTATGTCGTCAATTTGTTTCTTTAAGATTTTGAGATGCCTTTCTTTTGTACTAAAAGTTATTAGTATCCTTTTATAAGAAAGTCCATGTAGAAGGCTTGCAAAGGTTTGTAATCATTTATTTGTTAAATGGTGTAGAAAACGTTAACAGAATTTACAGGGAACAGATATTAGTGATGGACGTTATCATTAACGGCTTGGCATCTATTTTATGCAGGGATTCTTTACTGGATATGCAATAAGTTTTGTTTTCTGACTGCAGGAATATTGAATTAAAGTATCATCTTTTACGATACACTAAATCTAAATCTTGCATCTGAGTCCAGTAATTTCTTTCAAAGGTGTTGGATACACTATTATGGTCATTGGTTAGTTATTATTTCACGAAAGGGTGCGTGACGTGGGTAAACTTTTTTAAATTGTATATACGGGTTTTCTCCAATACAGTACGTCAATTGAACTGTTCTGTCTTCAAGGTAAAAAATAGTAATATTTTCGGGTAACTGATTTCATTTATTAGTTATTGATTAAGATTGAAGCAAAAATTCTTATGTGTTATGTTTTACTGAGATTTTTATATGGTTTAAGAATTTTTGTTCCATTGTATTATTGCAAACTTAGCTCTTGATCTTGATAGTTTTGAATATTTTCGCAAATATGAGAAATATTTCTGTATAAATGTATATTTTTTTTTAGCTTCAGATACGAATCCGGACTTTATATTGAAAATCGTCAATTTTTAAATGACTTAAGTCTTCATATAATATATGAAAATGAATTTATAAGGGATTTGTACCTTACGGTATTTCCGATTTTTTTAAAACAAATGAAAGAAGATGACAAATATTTTCAAATAAAGTTTCACTTTTATAGGTGAACTCTTTTACTGCAATTCAATTTAATATTTTATTATTATTGTTGGAAACTCGAGCGCTAACTGGCGAATGAATTTGAAAGTTTGTTGTTGTTATTGTCAGGAGGCGTCGACCTCGAGGCAGACCCAGGACAAGGTGGCTGAATTAAATTCAGAATCTTGCTCTGGAGCGCCTTTGGATCGAACCTAAACATCTTCCTAAAGTGGCGCAGGGTCAATTAGTGTGGGCTGCTAAATTGGATATCATGGACTCGTGACCATAATAGGGATAAGCGGTTGAACATGATGATGTTGATGGTTATTATTATTATTTTTTGGATAGGTTTAACTGTTGCTTGGGAGAAGATCTAGCTAAGTCTTTAGTCAGGAAAAAGAGTTATTTGACTTCGCAGGTTAATTTGAAGAATTTCAGTATGGCGATAGTATGAATTTTGTTAACTAAATTACAAGTTGTAAACTCGTAAAATAGCTTGAGATTTGTGGAAGCAAACGGAGTCCATTTGAGATTTAAGTAAGAAGTGAATTATCTAGTCTGAAGAAATGAATTGAAATGTGGGATTAAGTTGTAGTGACAATCAACGCGCAAACTAGTTACTCAGTCATTGAGTCAGTCGCCATACTGTTTCAAGTCATTGGACTTCATCACGAGTGAACCCAATGAATCCCTTGATAAAAAACAAATATAGCTTACTAACTCTTGAATTTATTTGACCCAGAGGACTTGGTCCTTAATAATTTTTATTAATGAAAGAAATGTCATACTTTAGATTTGAAAATACATTTGATCTTAGAACTCTTCTCACAAGAGAGAAATTAAAACGGTATTACTTAAATCTGAAATTCGAATATAAGTTAGCTATAAATAGGAAACTTCTTTTTTTTTAATATACTTTATTGAAATAAAGTGATTGAAGATTTGTGAAGTATCAATTCTTACTGACGTATTGCAAAAGTCTTCGCAACATCCGGACATTTTTGAATGCTTTAATGGTTTTGCTAGTGTTGCTAAAATCTTTGGGAGAGATTTTTTAAAAGTATATTCATTTGAATTTCAGTTCGATTTATTTCAGTTAGAATTAAATAGAGTTCTTGGAAAGGTAAAATGTTTTTAAGTTTTCTGTAACAAGGAGAGGTTTTCAAATGTGAAATTTGTTGAGAGTTAGTGTTAAAAATAGTGCTTTGGTATTGTTCGATTCCTGATTTGTTCTTAAAATGTTCACTACACCATTGAAAATTATCAATTCTTCCTTTTGCGACGGCGGAATTTCCATTTTTCAGACCCGAAACTATCTTTAAAATTCACATTTTTGTAAGGTTTGGGTATTTCTTTTTGATTTTGGATGTGGAGTTGTTCATGATTAGAAGATTTTAATTGATGTGGAGTTTTTTGAAAATTTGAATTGGGGTGATCGTAAGAGGACATGCATAAGTCCTTATTAATTGCATGAATATTGGAAGCTTTAAGTATCTGTTTGAAACTTTCAGTTATGAAAGCATCTTTCATGTGGTTATCAATCTTTTCAACAAACAAGTTTCTTATGTCTTCAATTGTTTCATTTTCTTCAATTTGTTCCTCTAAGACATTCTTATCAAATATTTTCGTAAATGCATTGAATTCTTCATTATACGTTCTTATTTGCTTAATATTATTCTGTTTTTCTATTTTACAGAGCTTTTCATCAATATTCATTTCATTTTGAATATTAGTTTTCATTTTATTTTTATATTTTGTTTCACAGTTTTCTGTGTTTTCTTTATCATCTGATAAGAATATCTCAGGTATATTAAGATTGTCGTTAAACTTAACAATGGTGTTCAAATTTCTGAAGAAAACTTGTCCGTCGTCCATATCTACAATTGCATTTAATTGAGATAGGACATCATACCCAATTATACCATCATATATAATGTTGTGTCCAAAAGGTAGAATATTCACTGTTATATTAAAATCAGGCGAATGATCGTTAAACCACATTGAAAGGTTAGCTGAACCGATTGTTTCAATAGATCCTTCGGTAATTCCAATATATGGAAATAATCTGGTACTTTCATTTAAACAATTTGCTTTTATTAGAGAAGATTGAGTACCAAGGTCAATTAATAAGGTTAGGGGTGCATCATTTCTTGAATCTGTACAATAGACTTCGATGAGTGGTACAGTTTCTGCATTGTTGACTGAAGAGATGGAGTTATTAATAAATTTTTCTGGCCGTTCATTTATTCTTGGGCTGTCAACGCTTTCCCAAGCGGCCGGGATGTGTTTAAAGACATATTCTCATTGTAAGGAATAAAGGATGAATGACAATAATCATCTTCGAAATATTTTGGCGGGTAATATTCGTCACTCAGATGTTCGAAAGCCATATAAGCCCCTATTGTATTTCTTTTGGGGTTGCTTGGATAGAACGGTGTGTGACGCCGTGTAGGGTCTACCTGGCTACTTCTTGGTTGATCATTGTTATAGGGGGATACTCGTTGATTAGAGAGATGGTTTGAAATATTTCTGAACGGAGTTTGTGGAACGAAAGCATGATTGTTTATATTCCCGCTTCTGTAATTGGGTTGATATTGGGACTCAATATTGTTCCCCGTCATTCTTGGTAGAAATGACCTTGGATACATACTTTCAGCGATGCGTGGGTAAGAATTCCGAGTGTAGTTATTATTGTAACGGGTGACTCCAAAATTTGGGGACATATTCTGCCGCGGAATTTCGTTACTTTTGTCAATCTCGTTAATTGAATAACCCGCTCTTCTGAGACGATTCTCAGTTAAAACAATCGCGTGTTGTAAGTTATCCGTCTTTTCAGCACGTATTAAAATTCGTATCTCTGGGTCAGCTATTGCATTTGTCAATGTTTCAACTGCAAGAGCATTGAGAGACATTTTAATTTTCTCCGGGATGTTTTGTTGCCCAAATTCAGACGCATATGCATTGATGGCAATATTGAGACTTTTTTGAATTCGTTGCGTGAATTGCTTGAATGTCTCTTGGGATTCCTTCTTACATGTGTATAAGTTTTCCCTTGCCTCATCTATCCCTATACTTCTATAAATAGTATTCAATATATAACCTTTGAGTTGGTCATATTTGTCTAACACACTATTATCATTGATTTCATCATATATTTCTACACTCATTTTACTAAGTAATAATGACGTGAAATATTGATCCATTTTTGGATCTTTTTCAATATTGTATAGGGAATAAGTAATGTCCGCGTTCTTAAAGAATAATTGTATCGACTTACGCGTGAGCTCTGGAAATGCTGCCACACGTTGATCCAGCCGCATGAAGGGTGCTCCGATCTTGAAGTCTTCCTGCATGTTGGGGCTTGGTGTATGGAACTCTTCTTGAAGAATATCAGTTGTCTGCTTCGACTCTGTAGTTTCTTCAGGAAGAGGGCTCACTGGTTCTTCCAAAGATGACGTTGGAGACTGACTATGTAGCTCTGGCTCTTTCTTTGGAATGGGGGTGCGATACAAGCTTCGTCCGGGCTGAATCTCGGAGTATTCCCAGAAGGCGAGTTTTTCAGGAGTTTTTAGTATCTCCTCCTCAGGTTCCTTCTGGTCAGAGGGATTTTCCGCTGGAAGGCTTATCTGGCTGGGAAGTAATTCCTTCTCAGTGCTTCTCTTTCGGTTTTCCTCTGCAAGTTCCTGCTCTTGAACGACGTCACACTCAATATTTCTATTGCGAAGTTCAAGAATTTTTGGCTCAGTGGGCATCTACGTGCTGATGGGCCCTTGGGAGCCTCTGGTCTTCCTGTCTATCGGTTCGTTGTCCTCACGGGAGCGATAAGGTATTATAATCACTTTAATCACGTCCCGGGCGAAAACACCAATGTAGTGCCGTGGTTTTTTTGAAAATTGAAAATTTTTCTCCAAGTACACGTCCACCTCAGGAAATCCTCCAGTCGGATCGGTCCAGCGGATAGTGAATAACAAAGGGTGTTGGCACCAAAAGTATTTATTTCACTTCTTGAATTACAACCAGTGATCTCAAGAGAAGTCACTGGCAACTGAACAATTATACTAATTTCGGCAGCCCTTTTATACCAGAATCTCAGCTATAGAAGACACTATTCTCCAATCATTGAACCCTATTTTTCTTACTGCTGTTTGCGTTATTCCCTTTTTTATTTTACTATTGGTTGTGTGCTATTTTTGGCTCTATTTTTTTGTACTGCACCTGCACCCACGAAATGTGGACATCTCATAAATTATGATCGTAAATTAGCTCTGCGCGATGGCTCTTTATTTTTTTGTCATTCTCCAAGTGAGAATTTCTCCATCGAACTATTTTTAATTTGTCTTTGGTCTTGATCTTCATCAAATCCCATAAATTATCTTCGCAGAGTGATCCATAGAATATGGATCATTACGGATCATCTTAAATTCCATCAAATAATTTTACAGAGTGATCCATAAGATTTGGATCACTACAAATATGCAAGAAAATCCCAAAAGATCTGGGATTTCCTGAGAAAGCTCCAGGAATCCTCTGACCACGGAAGGTATTTGAAGAGTCTTGGGCATAATATGCAAGAAAATCCCAAAAGATCTGGGATTTCCTGGAGAAAGCTCCAGGAATCCTCTGACCACAGAAGGTATCTGAAGAGTCTTGGGCATAATATGTAAGAAAATCCCAAAAGATCTGGGATTTCTTGGAGGAAGCTCCAGAAATCCTCTGACCACGAAGGTATCTGAAGAGTCTTGGGCATAATATGCAAGAAAATCCCAAAAGATCTAGGATTTCCTGGAGAAAGCTCCAGGAATCCTCTGACCACAGAAGGTATCTGAAGAGTCTTGGGCATAATATGCAAGAAAATCCCAAAAGATCTGGGATTTCTTGGAGGAAGCTCCAGAAATCCTCTGACCACGGAAGGTATCTGAAGAGTCTTGGGCATAATATGCAAGAAAATCCCAAAAGATCTGGATTTCCTTGAGAAAGCTCCAGGAATCCTCTGACCACAGAAGGTATCTGAAGAGTCTTGGGCATAATATGCAAGAAAATCCCAAAAGATCTGGGATTTCTTGGAGGAAGCTCCAGGAATCCTCTGACCACAGAAGGTATCTGAAGAGTCTTGGGCATAATATGCAAGAAAAATCCCAAAGATCTGGGATTTCCTGGAGGAAGCTCCAGGAATCCTCTGACCACAGAAGGTATCTGAAGAGTCTTGGGCATAATATGCAAGAAAATCCCAAAAGATCTGGGATTTCCTTGAGAAAGCTCCAGGAATCCTCTGACCACAGAAGGTATCTGAAGAGTCTTGGGCATAATATGCAAGAAAATCCCAAAAGATCTGGGATTTCCTGGAGAAGCTCCAGGAATCCTCTGACCACGGAAGGTATCTGAAAAGTCTTGGGCATAATATGCAAAAAAATCCCAAAAGATCTGGGATTTCCTTGAGAAAGCTCCAGGAATCCTCTGACCACAGAAGGTATCTGAAGAGTCTTGGGCATAATATGCAAGAAAATCCCAAAAGATCTGGGATTTCCTGGAGAAAGCTCCAGGAATCCTCTGACCACGGAAGGTATCTGAAGAGTCTTGGGCATAATATGCAAGAAAATCCCAAAAGATCTGGGATTTCTTGGAGGAAGCTCCAGAAATCCTCTGACCACGAAGGTATCTGAAGAGTCTTGGGCATAATATGCAAGAAAATCCCAAAAGATCTAGGATTTCCTGGAGAAAGCTCCAGGAATCCTCTGACCACAGAAGGTATCTGAAGAGTCTTGGGCATAATATGCAAGAAAATCCCAAAAGATCTGGGATTTCTTGGAGGAAGCTCCAGAAATCCTCTGACCACGGAAGGTATCTGAAGAGTCTTGGGCATAATATGCAAGAAAATCCCAAAAGATCTGGGATTTCCTTGAGAAAGCTCCAGGAATCCTCTGACCACAGAAGGTATCTGAAGAGTCTTGGGCATAATATGCAAGAAAATCCCAAAAGATCTAGGATTTCTTGGAGGAAGCTCCAGGAATCCTCTGACCACAGAAGGTATCTGAAGAGTCTTGGGCATAATATGCAAGAAAATCCCAAAAGATCTGGGATTTCCTGGAGGAAGCTCCAGAAATCCTCTGACCACAGAAGGTATCTGAAGAGTCTTGGGCATAATATGCAAGAAAATCCCAAAAGATCTGGGATTTCCTTGAGAAAGCTCCAGGAATCCTCTGACCACAGAAGGTATCTGAAGAGTCCTTGGGCATAATATGCAAGAAAATCCCAAAAGATCTGGGATTTCCTGGAGAAAGCTCCAGGAATCCTCTGACCACAGAAGGTATCTGAAGAGTCTTGGGCATAATATGCAAGAAAATCCCAAAAGATCTGGGATTTCTTGGAGAAAGCTCCAGGAATCCTCTGACCACAGAAGGTATCTGAAGAGTCTTGGGCATAATATGCAAGAAAATCCCAAAAGATCTGGGATTTCTTGGAGGAAGCTCCAGAAATCCTCTGACCACGGAAGGTATCTGAAGAGTCTTGGGCATAATATGCAAGAAAATCCCAAAAGATCTGGGATTTCTTGGAGGAAGCTCCAGGAATCCTCTGACCACGGAAGGTATCTGAAGAGTCTTGGGCATAATATGCAAGAAAATCCCAAAAGATCTGGGATTTCCTTGAGAAAGCTCCAGGAATCCTCTGACCACAGAAGGTATCTGAAGAGTCTTGGGCATAATATGCAAGAAAATCCCAAAAGATCTGGGATTTCCTGGAGAAAGCTCCAGGAATCCTCTGACCACAGAAGGTATCTGAAGAGTCTTGGCATAATATGCAAGAAAATCCCAAAAGATCTGGGATTTCCTGGAGAAAGCTCCAGGAATCCTCTGACCACAGAAGGTATCTGAAGAGTCTTGGGCATAATATGCAAGAAAATCCCAAAAGATCTGGGATTTCTTGGAGGAAGCTCCAGGAATCCTCTGACCACAGAAGGTATCTGAAGAGTCTTGGGCATAATATGCAAGAAAATCCCAAAAGATCTGGGATTTCTTGGAGGAAGCTCCAGGAATCCTCTGACCACAGAAGGTATCTGAAGAGTCTTGGGCATAATATGCAAGAAAATCCCAAAAGATCTGGGATTTCCTTGAGGAAGCTCCAGGAATCCTCTGACCACAGAAGGTATCTGAAGAGTCTTGCGCATAATATGCAAGAAAATCCCAAAAGATCTGGGATTTCCTTGAGAAAGCTCCAGGAATCCTCTGACCACAGAAGGTATCTGAAGAGTCTTGGCATAATATGCAAGAAAATCCCAAAAGATCTGGGATTTCCTTGAGAAAGCTCCAGGAATCCTCTGACCACAGAAGGTATCTGAAGAGTCTTGGGCATAATATGCAAGAAAATCCCAAAAGATCTGGGATTTCCTTGAGAAAGCTCCAGGAATCCTCTGACCACAGAAGGTATCTGAAGAGTCTTGGGCATAATATGCAAGAAAATCCCAAAAGATCTGGGATTTCCTTGGAGAAAGCTCCAGGAATCCTCTGACCACAGAAGGTATCTGAAGAGTCTTGGGCATAATATGCAAGAAAAATCCCAAAAGATCTGGGATTTCTTGGAGAAGCTCCAGGAATCCTCTGACCACAGAAGGTATCTGAAGAGTCTTGGGCATAATATGCAAGAAAATCCCAAAAGATCTGGGATTTCCTGAGGAAGCTCCAGGAATCCTCTGACCACAGAAGGTATCTGAAGAGTCTTGGGCTAATATGCAAGAAAATCCCAAAAGATCTGGGTTTCCTGAGGAAGCTCCAGGAATCCTCTGACCACAGAAGGTATCTGAAGAGTCTTGGGCATAATATGCAAGAAAATCCCAAAAGATCTGGGATTTCTTGGAGGAAGCTCCAGGAATCCTCTGACCACAGAAGGTATCTGAAGAGTCTTGGGCATAATATGCAAGAAAATCCCAAAAGATCTGGGATTTCTTCGAGGAAGCTCCAGGAATCCTCTGACCACGGAAGGTATCTGAAGAGTCTTGGGCATAATATGCAAGAAAATCCCAAAAGATCTGGGATTTCCTTGAGAAAGCTCCAGGAATCCTCTGACCACAGAAGGTATCTGAAGAGTCTTGGGCATAATATGCAAGAAAATCCCAAAAGATCTGGGATTTCCTTGAGAAAGCTCCAGGAATCCTCTGACCACAGAAGGTATCTGAAGAGTCTTGGGCATAATATGCAAGAAAATCCCAAAAGATCTGGGATTTCCTTGAGAAAGCTCCAGGAATCCTCTGACCACAGAAGGTATCTGAAGAGTCTTGGGCATAATATGCAAGAAAATCCCAAAAGATCTGGGATTTCCTGGAGAAAGCTCCAGGAATCCTCTGACCACGGAAGGTATCTGAAGAGTCTTGGGCATAATATGCAAGAAAATCCCAAAAGATCTGGGATTTCCTTGAGAAAGCTCCAGGAATCCTCTGACCACAGAAGGTATCTGAAGAGTCTTGGGCATAATATGCAAGAAAATCCCAAAAGATCTGGGATTTCTTGGAGGAAGCTCCAGGAATCCTCTGACCACAGAAGGTATCTGAAGAGTCTTGGGCATAATATGCAAGAAAATCCCAAAAGATCTGGGATTTCCTGAGGAAGCTCCAGGAATCCTCTGACCACAGAAGGTATCTGAAGAGTCTTGGCATAATATGCAAGAAAATCCCAAAAGATCTGGGATTTCTTGGAGGAAGCTCCAGGAATCCTCTGACCACAGAAGGTATCTGAAGAGTCTTGGGCATAATATGCAAGAAAATCCCAAAAGATCTGGGATTTCTTCGAGGAAGCTCCAGGAATCCTCTGACCACGGAAGGTATCTGAAGAGTCTTGGGCATAATATGCAAGAAAATCCCAAAAGATCTGGGATTTCCTTGAGAAAGCTCCAGGAATCCTCTGACCACAGAAGGTATCTGAAGAGTCTTGGGCATAATATGCAAGAAAATCCCAAAAGATCTGGGATTTCCTGGAGAAAGCTCCAGGAATCCTCTGACCACGGAAGGTATCTGAAAAGTCTTGGGCATAATATGCAAGAAAATCCCAAAAGATCTGGGATTTCCTGGAGAAAGCTCCAGGAATCCTCTGACCACAGAAGGTATCTGAAGAGTCTTGGGCATAATATGCAAGAAAATCCCAAAAGATCTGGGATTTCCTGGAGAAAGCTCCAGGAATCCTCTGACCACGGAAGGTATCTGAAAAGTCTTGGGCATAATATGCAAGAAAATCCCAAAAGATCTGGGATTTCCTTGAGAAAGCTCCAGGAATCCTCTGACCACAGAAGGTATCTGAAGAGTCTTGGGCATAATATGCAAGAAAATCCAAAAGATCTGGGATTTCTTGGAGGAAGCTCCAGGAATCCTCTGACCACAGAAGGTATCTGAAGAGTCTTGGCATAATATGCAAGAAAATCCCAAAAGATCTGGGATTTCCTGAGGAAGCTCCAGGAATCCTCTGACCACAGAAGGTATCTGAAGAGTCTTGGGCATAATATGCAAGAAAATCCCAAAAGATCTGGGATTTCTTGGAGGAAGCTCCAGGAATCCTCTGACCACAGAAGGTATCTGAAGAGTCTTGGGCATAATATGCAAGAAAATCCCAAAAGATCTGGGATTTCTTCGAGGAAGCTCCAGGAATCCTCTGACCACGAAGGTATCTGAAGAGTCTTGGGCATAATATGCAAGAAAATCCCAAAAGATCTGGGATTTCCTTGAGAAAGCTCCAGGAATCCTCTGACCACAGAAGGTATCTGAAGAGTCTTGGGCATAATATGCAAGAAAAATCCCAAAAGATCTGGGATTTCCTGGAGAAAGCTCCAGGAATCCTCTGACCACGGAAGGTATCTGAAAAGTCTTGGGCATAATATGCAAGAAAATCCCAAAAGATCTGGGATTTCCTGGAGAAAGCTCCAGGAATCCTCTGACCACAGAAGGTATCTGAAGAGTCTTGGGCATAATATGCAAGAAAATCCCAAAAGATCTGGGATTTCCTGGAGAAAGCTCCAGGAATCCTCTGACCACAGAAGGTATCTGAAGAGTCTTGGGCATAATATGCAAGAAAATCCCAAAAGATCTGGGATTTCTTGGAGGAAGCTCCAGAAATCCTCTGACCACGGAAGGTATCTGAAGAGTCTTGGGCATAATATGCAAGAAAATCCCAAAAGATCTGGGATTTCTTGGAGGAAGCTCCAGGAATCCTCTGACCACGGAAGGTATCTGAAGAGTCTTGGGCATAATATGCAAGAAAATCCCAAAAGATCTGGGATTTCCTTGAGAAAGCTCCAGGAATCCTCTGACCACAGAAGGTATCTGAAGAGTCTTGGGCATAATATGCAAGAAAATCCCAAAAGATCTGGGATTTCCTGGAGAAAGCTCCAGGAATCCTCTGACCACAGAAGGTATCTGAAGAGTCTTGGGCATAATATGCAAGAAAATCCCAAAAGATCTGGGATTTCCTGGCGAAAGCTCCAGGAATCCTCTGACCACAGAAGGTATCTGAAGAGTCTTGGGCATAATATGCAAGAAAATCCCAAAAGATCTGGGATTTCTTGGAAGAAGCTCCAGAAATCCTCTGACCACGGAAGGTATCTGAAGAGTCTTGGGCATAATATGCAAGAAAATCCCAAAAGATCTGGGATTTCTTCGAGGAAGCTCCAGGAATCCTCTGACCACGGAAGGTATCTGAAGAGTCTTGGGCATAATATGCAAGAAAATCCCAAAAGATCTGGGATTTCCTGGAGAAAGCTCCAGGAATCCTCTGACCACGGAAGGTATCTGAAAAGTCTTGGGCATAATATGCAAGAAAATCCCAAAAGATCTGGGATTTCCTGGAGAAAGCTCCAGGAATCCTCTGACCACAGAAGGTATCTGAAGAGTCTTGGGCATAATATGCAAGAAAATCCCAAAAGATCTGGGATTTCCTGGAGAAAGCTCCAGGAATCCTCTGACCACAGAAGGTATCTGAAGAGTCTTGGGCATAATATGCAAGAAAATCCCAAAAGATCTGGGATTTCTTGGAGGAAGCTCCAGAAATCCTCTGACCACGGAAGGTATCTGAAGAGTCTTGGGCATAATATGCAAGAAAATCCCAAAAGATCTGGGATTTCTTGGAGGAAGCTCCAGGAATCCTCTGACCACGGAAGGTATCTGAAGAGTCTTGGGCATAATATGCAAGAAAATCCCAAAAGATCTGGGATTTCCTTGAGAAAGCTCCAGGAATCCTCTGACCACAGAAGGTATCTGAAGAGTCTTGGGCATAATATGCAAGAAAATCCCAAAAGATCTGGGATTTCCTGAGGAAGCTCCAGGAATCCTCTGACCACAGAAGGTATCTGAAGAGTCTTGGGCATAATATGCAAGAAAATCCCAAAAGATCTGGGATTTCTTGGAGGAAGCTCCAGGAATCCTCTGACCACAGAAGGTATCTGAAGAGTCTTGGGCATAATATGCAAGAAAATCCCAAAAGATCTGGGATTTCTTCGAGGAAGCTCCAGGAATCCTCTGACCACGGAAGGTATCTGAAGAGTCTTGGGCATAATATGCAAGAAAATCCCAAAAGATCTGGGATTTCCTTGAGAAAGCTCCAGGAATCCTCTGACCACAGAAGGTATCTGAAGAGTCTTGGGCATAATATGCAAGAAAATCCCAAAAGATCTGGGATTTCCTGGAGAAAGCTCCAGGAATCCTCTGACCACGGAAGGTATCTGAAAAGTCTTGGGCATAATATGCAAGAAAATCCCCAAAAGATCTGGGATTTCCTGGAGAAAGCTCCAGGAATCCTCTGACCACAGAAGGTATCTGAAGAGTCTTGGGCATAATATGCAAGAAAATCCCAAAAGATCTGGGATTTCCTGGAGAAAGCTCCAGGAATCCTCTGACCACAGAAGGTATCTGAAGAGTCTTGGGCATAATATGCAAGAAAATCCCAAAAGATCTGGGATTTCTTGGAGGAAGCTCCAGAAATCCTCTGACCACGGAAGGTATCTGAAGAGTCTTGGGCATAATATGCAAGAAAATCCCAAAAGATCTGGGATTTCTTGGAGGAAGCTCCAGGAATCCTCTGACCACGGAAGGTATCTGAAGAGTCTTGGGCATAAATGCAAGAAAATCCCAAAAGATCTGGGATTTCCTTGAGAAAGCTCCAGGAATCCTCTGACCACAGAAGGTATCTGAAGAGGTCTTGGGCATAATATGCAAGAAAATCCCAAAAGATCTGGGATTTCCCTGGAGAAAGCTCCAGGAATCCTCTGACCACAGAAGGTATCTGAAGAGTCTTGGGCATAATATGCAAGAAAATCCCAAAAGATCTGGGATTTCCTGGCGAAAGCTCCAGGAATCCTCTGACCACAGAAGGTATCTGAAGAGTCTTGGCATAATATGCAAGAAAATCCCAAAAGATCTGGGATTTCTTGGAAGAAGCTCCAGAAATCCTCTGACCACGGAAGGTATCTGAAGAGTCTTGGGCATAATATGCAAGAAAATCCCAAAAGATCTGGGATTTCTTGGAGGAAGCTCCAGAAATCCTCTGACCACAGAAGGTATCTGAAGAGTCTTGGGCATAATATGCAAGAAAATCCCAGAAGATCTGGGATTTCCTGGAGAAAGCTCCAGGAATCCTCTGACCACAGAAGGTATCTGAAGAGTCTTGGGCATAATATGCAAGAAAATCCCAAAAGATCTGGGATTTCTTGGAGGAAGCTCCAGGAATCCTCTGACCACAGAAGGTATCTGAAGAGTCTTGGGCATAATATGCAAGAAAATCCCAAAAGATCTGGGATTTCTTGGAGGAAGCTCCAGGAATCCTCTGACCACAGAAGGTATCTGAAGAGTCTTGGGCATAATATGCAAGAAAATCCCAAAAGATCTGGGATTTCTGAGGAAGCTCCAGGAATCCTCTGACCACAGAAGGTATCTGAAGAGTCTTGGGGCAATAATATGCAAGGAAAATCCCGAAAGATCTGGGATTTCCTTGAGAAAGCTCCAGGAATCCTCTGACCACAGAAGGTATCTGAAGAGTCTTGGGCATAATATGCAAGAAAATCCCAAAAGATCTGGGATTTCCTGGAGAAAGCTCCAGGAATCCTCTGACCACAGAAGGTATCTGAAAAGTCTTGGGCATAATATGCAAGAAAATCCCAAAAGATCTGGGATTTCCTGGAGAAAGCTCCAGGAATCCTCTGACCACAGAAGGTATCTGAAGAGTCTTGGGCATAATATGCAAGAAAATCCCAAAAGATCTGGGATTTCCCTGGAGAAAGCTCCAGGAATCCTCTGACCACAGAAGGTATCTGAAGAGTCTTGGGCATAATATGCAAGAAAAATCCCAAAAGATCTGGGATTTCTTGGAGGAAGCTCCAGAAATCCTCTGACCACGGAAGGTATCTGAAGAGTCTTGGGGCATAATATGCAAGAAAATCCCAAAAGATCTGGGATTTCTTGGAGGAAGCTCCAGGAATCCTCTGACCACGGAAGGTATCTGAAGAGTCTTGGCATAATATGCAAGAAAATCCCAAAAGATCTGGGATTTCCTTGAGAAAAGCTCCAGGATCCTCTGACCACAGAAGGTATCTGAAGAGTCTTGGGCATAATATGCAAGAAAATCCCAAAAGATCTGGGATTTTCCTGGAGAAAGCTCCAGGAATCCTCTGACCACAGAAGGTATCTGAAGAGGTCTTGGGCATAATATGCAAGAAAATCCCAAAAGATCTGGGATTTCTGGAGAAAGCTCCAGGAATCCTCTGACCACAGAAGGTATCTGAAGAGTCTTGGGCATAATATGCAAGAAAATCCCAAAAGATCTGGGATTTCTTGGAAGAAGCTCCAGAAATCCTCTGACCACGGAAGGTATCTGAAGAGTCTTGGGCATAATATGCAAGAAAATCCCAAAAGATCTGGGATTTCTTGGAGGAAGCTCCAGAAATCCTCTGACCACAGAAGGTATCTGAAGAGTCTTGGGCATAATATGCAAGAAAATCCCAAAAGATCTGGGATTTCCTGGAGAAAGCTCCAGGAATCCTCTGACCACAGAAGGTATCTGAAGAGGTCTTGGGCATAATATGCAAGAAAATCCCAAAAGATCTGGGATTTCTTGGAGGAAGCTCCAGGAATCCTCTGACCACAGAAGGTATCTGAAGAGTCTTGGGCATAATATGCAAGAAAAACCCAAAAGATCTGGGATTTCTTGGAGGAAGCTCCAGGAATCCTCTGACCACAGAAGGTATCTGAAGAGTCTTGGGCATAATATGCAAGAAAATCCCAAAAGATCTGGGATTTCCTGAGGAAGCTCCAGGAATCCTCTGACCACAGAAGGTATCTGAAGAGTCTTGGGCATAATATGCAAGAAAATCCCAAAAGATCTGGGATTTCCTTGAGAAAGCTCCAGGAATCCTCTGACCACAGAAGGTATCTGAAGAGTCTTGGGCATAATATGCAAGAAAATCCCAAAAGATCTGGGATTTCCTTGAGAAAGCTCCAGGAATCCTCTGACCACAGAAGGTATCTGAAGAGTCTTGGGCATAATATGCAAGAAAATCCCAAAAGATCTGGGATTTCTTGGAGGAAGCTCCAGGAATCCTCTGACCACAGAAGGTATCTGAAGAGTCTTGGGCATAATATGCAAGAAAATCCCAAAAGATCTGGGATTTCTTCGAGGAAGCTCCAGGAATCCTCTGACCACGGAAGGTATCTGAAGGGTCTTGGGCATAATATGCAAGAAAATCCCAAAAGATCTGGGATTTCCTTGAGAAAGCTCCAGGAATCCTCTGACCACAGAAGGTATCTGAAGAGTCTTGGGCATAATATGCAAGAAAATCCCAAAAGATCTGGGATTTCCTGGAGAAAGCTCCAGGAATCCTCTGACCACGGAAGGTATCTGAAAAGTCTTGGGCATAATATGCAAGAAAATCCCAAAAGATCTGGGATTTCCTGGAGGAAGCTCTAGGAATCCTCTGACCACAGAAAGTATCTGAAGAGTCTTGGGCATAATATGCAAGAAAATCCCAAAAGATCTGGGATTTCCTGGAGGAAGCTCCAGGAATCCTCTGACCACAGAAGGTATCTGAAGAGTCTTGGGCATAATATGCAAGAAAATCCCAAAAGATCTGGGATTTCCTGGAGAAAGCTCCAGGAATCCTCTGACCACAGAAGGTATCTGAAGAGTCTTGGGCATAATATGCAAGAAAATCCCAAAAGATCTGGGATTTCTTGGAGGAAGCTCCAGGAATCCTCTGACCACGGAAGGTATCTGAAGAGTCTTGGGCATAATATGCAAGAAAATCCCAAAAGATCTGGGATTTCCTTGAGAAAGCTCCAGGAATCCTCTGACCACAGAAGGTATCTGAAGAGTCTTGGGCATAATATGCAAGAAAATCCCAAAAGATCTGGGATTTCCTGGAGAAAGCTCCAGGAATCCTCTGACCACAGAAGGTATCTGAAGAGTCTTGGGCATAATATGCAAGAAAATCCCAAAAGATCTGGGATTTCCTGGAGAAAGCTCCAGAATCCTCTGACCACGGAAGGTATCTGAAAAGTCTTGGGCATAATATGCAAGAAAATCCCAAAAGATCTGGGATTTCCTGGAGAAAGCTCCAGGAATCCTCTGACCACAGAAGGTATCTGAAGAGTCTTGGGCATAATATGCAAGAAAATCCCAAAAGATCTGGGATTTCTTGGAGGAAGCTCCAGGAATCCTCTGACCACAGAAGGTATCTGAAGAGTCTTGGGCATAATATGCAAGAAAATCCCAAAAGATCTGGGATTTCCTGAGGAAGCTCCAGGAATCCTCTGACCACAGAAGGTATCTGAAGAGTCTTGGGCATAATATGCAAGAAAATCCCAAAAGATCTGGGATTTCTTGGAGGAAGCTCCAGGAATCCTCTGACCACAGAAGGTATCTGAAGAGTCTTGGGCATAATATGCAAGAAAATCCCAAAAGATCTGGGATTTCTTCGAGGAAGCTCCAGGAATCCTCTGACCACGGAAGGTATCTGAAGAGTCTTGGGCATAATATGCAAGAAAATCCCAAAAGATCTGGGATTTCCTTGAGAAAGCTCCAGGAATCCTCTGACCACAGAAGGTATCTGAAGAGTCTTGGGCATAATATGCAAGAAAATCCCAAAAGATCTGGGATTTCCTGGAGAAAGCTCCAGGAATCCTCTGACCACGGAAGGTATCTGAAAAGTCCTTGGGCATAATATGCAAGAAAATCCCAAAAGATCTGGGATTTCCTGGAGAAAGCTCCAGGAATCCTCTGACCACAGAAGGTATCTGAAGAGTCTTGGGCATAATATGCAAGAAAAATCCCAAAAGATCTGGGATTTCCTGGAGAAAGCTCCAGGAATCCTCTGACCACAGAAGGTATCTGAAGAGTCTTGGGCATAATATGCAAGAAAATCCCAAAAGATCTGGGATTTCTTGGAGGAAGCTCCAGAAATCCTCTGACCACGGAAGGTATCTGAAGAGTCTTGGGCATAATATGCAAGAAAATCCCAAAAGATCTGGGATTTCTTGGAGGAAGCTCCAGGAATCCTCTGACCACGGAAGGTATCTGAAGAGTCTTGGGCATAATATGCAAGAAAATCCCAAAAGATCTGGGATTTCCTTGAGAAAGCTCCAGGAATCCTCTGACCACAGAAGGTATCTGAAGAGTCTTGGGCATAATATGCAAGAAAATCCCAAAAGATCTGGGATTTCCTGGAGAAAGCTCCAGGAATCCTCTGACCACAGAAGGTATCTGAAGAGTCTTGGGCATAATATGCAAGAAAATCCCAAAAGATCTGGGATTTCCTGGAGAAAGCTCCAGGAATCCTCTGACCACAGAAGGTATCTGAAGAGTCTTGGGCATAATATGCAAGAAAATCCCAAAAGATCTGGGATTTCTTGGAAGAAGCTCCAGAAATCCTCTGACCACGGAAGGTATCTGAAGAGTCTTGGGCATAATATGCAAGAAAATCCCAAAAGATCTGGGATTTCTTGGAGGAAGCTCCAGAAATCCTCTGACCACAGAAGGTATCTGAAGAGTCTTGGGGCATAATATGCAAGAAAATCCCAAAAGATCTGGGATTCCTGGAGAAAGCTCCAGGAATCCTCTGACCACAGAAGGTATCTGAAGAGTCTTGGGCATAATATGCAAGAAAATCCCAAAAAGATCTGGGATTTCTTGGAGGAAGCTCCAGGAATCCTCTGACCACAGAAGGTATCTGAAGAGTCTTGGGCATAATATGCAAGAAAATCCCAAAAGATCTGGGATTTCTTGGAGGAAGCTCCAGGAATCCTCTGACCACAGAAGGTATCTGAAGAGTCTTGGGCATAATATGCAAGAAAATCCCAAAAGATCTGGGATTTCCTGAGGAAGCTCCAGGAATCCTCTGACCACAGAAGGTATCTGAAGAGTCTTGGGCATAATATGCAAGAAAATCCCAAAAGATCTGGGATTTCCTGAGAAAGCTCCAGGAATCCTCTGACCACAGAAGGTATCTGAAGAGTCTTGGGCATAATATGCAAGAAAATCCCAAAAGATCTGGGATTTCCTGGAGAAAGCTCCAGGAATCCTCTGACCACGGAAGGTATCTGAAAAGTCTTGGGCATAATATGCAAGAAAATCCCAAAAGATCTGGGATTTCCTGGAGAAAGCTCCAGGAATCCTCTGACCACAGAAGGTATCTGAAGAGTCTTGGGCCATAATATGCAAGAAAATCCCAAAAGATCTGGGATTTCCTGGAGAAAGCTCCAGGAATCCTCTGACCACAGAAGGTATCTGAAGAGTCTTGGGCATAATATGCAAGAAAATCCCAAAAGATCTGGGATTTCTTGGAGGAAGCTCCAGAAATCCTCTGACCACGGAAGGTATCTGAAGAGTCTTGGGCATAATATGCAAGAAAATCCCAAAAGATCTGGGATTTCTTGGAGGAAGCTCCAGGAATCCTCTGACCACGGAAGGTATCTGAAGAGTCTTGGGCATAATATGCAAGAAAATCCCAAAGATCTTATCTGAAGAGTCTTGGGCATAATATGCAAGAAAATCCCAAAAGATCTGGGATTTCTTGGAAGAAGCTCCAGAAATCCTCTGACCACGGAAGGTATCTGAAGAGTCTTGGGCATAATATGCAAGAAAATCCCAAAAGATCTGGGATTTCTTGGAGGAAGCTCCAGAAATCCTCTGACCACAGAAGGTATCTGAAGAGTCTTGGGCATAATATGCAAGAAAATCCCAAAAGATCTGGGATTTCCTGGAGAAAGCTCCAGGAATCCTCTGACCACAGAAGGTATCTGAAGAGTCTTGGGCATAATATGCAAGAAAATCCCAAAAGATCTGGGATTTCTTGGAGGAAGCTCCAGGAATCCTCTGACCACAGAAGGTATCTGAAGAGTCTTGGGCATAATATGCAAGAAAATCCCAAAAGATCTGGGATTTCTTGGAGGAAGCTCCAGGAATCCTCTGACCACAGAAGGTATCTGAAGAGTCTTGGGCATAATATGCAAGAAAATCCCAAAAGATCTGGGATTTCCTGAGGAAGCTCCAGGAATCCTCTGACCACAGAAGGTATCTGAAGAGTCTTGGGCATAATATGCAAGAAAATCCCAAAAGATCTGGGATTTCCTTGAGAAAGCTCCAGGAATCCTCTGACCACAGAAGGTATCTGAAGAGTCTTGGGCATAATATGCAAGAAAATCCCAAAAGATCTGGGATTTCCTTGAGAAAGCTCCAGGAATCCTCTGACCACAGAAGGTATCTGAAGAGTCTTGGGCATAATATGCAAGAAAATCCCAAAAGATCTGGGATTTCTTGGAGGAAGCTCCAGGAATCCTCTGACCACAGAAGGTATCTGAAGAGTCTTGGGCATAATATGCAAGAAAATCCCAAAAGATCTGGGATTTCTTCGAGGAAGCTCCAGGAATCCTCTGACCACGGAAGGTATCTGAAGGGTCTTGGGCATAATATGCAAGAAAATCCCAAAAGATCTGGGATTTCCTTGAGAAAGCTCCAGGAATCCTCTGACCACAGAAGGTATCTGAAGAGTCTTGGGCATAATATGCAAGAAAATCCCAAAAGATCTGGGATTTCCTGGAGAAAGCTCCAGGAATCCTCTGACCACGGAAGGTATCTGAAAAGTCTTGGGCATAATATGCAAGAAAATCCCAAAAGATCTGGGATTTCCTGGAGGAAGCTCTAGGAATCCTCTGACCACAGAAAGTATCTGAAGAGTCTTGGGCATAATATGCAAGAAAATCCCAAAAGATCTGGGATTTCCTGGAGGAAGCTCCAGGAATCCTCTGACCACAGAAGGTATCTGAAGAGTCTTGGGCATAATATGCAAGAAAATCCCAAAAGATCTGGGATTTCCTGGAGAAAGCTCCAGGAATCCTCTGACCACAGAAGGTATCTGAAGAGTCTTGGGCATAATATGCAAGAAAATCCCAAAAGATCTGGGATTTCTTGGAGGAAGCTCCAGAAATCCTCTGACCACGGAAGGTATCTGAAGAGTCTTGGGCATAATATGCAAGAAAATCCCAAAAGATCTGGGATTTCTTGGAGGAAGCTCCAGAAATCCTCTGACCACGGAAGGTATCTGAAGAGTCTTGGGCATAATATGCAAGAAAATCCCAAAAGATCTGGGATTTCTTGGAGGAAGCTCCAGGAATCCTCTGACCACGGAAGGTATCTGAAGAGTCTTGGGCATAATATGCAAGAAAATCCCAAAAGATCTGGGATTTCTTGGAGGAAGCTCCAGAAATCCTCTGACCACGGAAGGTATCTGAAGAGTCTTGGGCATAATATACAAGAAAATCCCAAAAGATCTAGGATTTCTTCGAGGAAGCTCCAGAAATCCTCTGACCACGGAAGGTATCTGAAGAGTCTTGGGCATAATATGCAAGAAAATCCCAAAAGATCTGGGATTTCTTGGAGGAAGCTCCAGAAATCCTCTGACCACGGAAGGTATCTGAAGAGTCTTGGGCATAATATGCAAGAAAATCCCAAAAGATCTGGGATTTCTTGGAGGAAGCTCCAGAAATCCTCTGACCACGGAAGGTATCTGAAGAGTCTTGGGCATAATATGCAAGAAAATCCCAAAAGATCTGGGATTTCTTGGAGGAAGCTCCAGAAATCCTCTGACCACGGAAGGTATCTGAAGAGTCTTGGGCATAATATGCAAGAAAATCCCAAAAGATCTGGGATTTCTTGGAGGAAGCTCCAGAAATCCTCTGACCACGGAAGGTATCTGAAGAGTCTTGGGCATAATATGCAAGAAAATCCCAAAAGATCTGGGATTTCTTGGAGGAAGCTCCAGAAATCCTCTGACCACGGAAGGTATCTGAAGAGTCTTGGGCATAATATGCAAGAAAATCCCAAAAGATCTGGGATTTCTTGGAGGAAGCTCCAGAAATCCTCTGACCACGGAAGGTATCTGAAGAGTCTTGGGCATAATATGCAAGAAAATCCCAAAAGATCTGAGATTTCCTAGAGTGGAGATAGGGAATCCACTGACATGATATTTTGAAAGTTGTATTCCAACTTCTACGATGTAATACAATTTCTACGTTGTATTCCAAGTTCAAAATTGTAATACAATTTCTACGTTGTATTCCAACATCAAAATTGTAATACAATTTCTAGGTTGTATTCCAACTTCCCCGCCACCCCAATAGTGATAAGCGGTAGGAAACGATGATGATGATTAATGATGATGATGATATTCCAACTTCAAAGATGTAATACAATTTCTTCGTTGTATTCCAAGTTCAAAATTGTAATACAATTTCTACGTTGTATTCCAACTTCAAAATTGTATTACAATTTCTACGTTGGATTCCAACTTCCCCGCCCCCCAATAGTGATAAGTGGTTGAAATGATGATGATGATGATGATGATGATGATATTCCAACTTCAAAGATGTAATACAATTTCTACGATGTATTCCAACTTCTACGATGTAATACAATTTCTACGTTGTATTCCAAGTTCAAAATTGTATTACATAGCTATAAGTGGGTACTAAGTCCCGAGAAACAGATGGGGATGGGTGCTGGCCATTGTTTTCACTGACTTGAATACTGTGAGCGGAACTCCCGGAATCTCTCGTGAGGGCATCATGAAGCCAAAAATTGTGCTTCTCTTTACAGTGTTTGCAAGGCGGATAAGAACATTGATTAACCGCGTGAGTGTCCGCAATGCAATTTAAGCAAATCTT